>NW_025779284.1:0-107887 GCF_021130785.1 Homalodisca vitripennis
TTTAAGGGGAGATATTACGCCCAAAAAATTAATAATATTTTTAATTTTTTTTTATTGTTTAGTTTGTTATGATGTAAAATCGATATATAAATACATGCCATATATGGAATCCTTAAATAATATAAAAAATAATATTTTACAAACATGTTCACACAGGATGCCCAGAACGACCAAAACACTAGTTCTTTCATTATAGTGCCTACCTTTAATTACAAAAAACCATTGCTTGATTGTTGTGTTACAATGTTGGCTAAACCTTGGCTGTATGCTCTTTTTTTGGTCTATTTACTTTATAGTGAACTGTCAGGTGATTGTCTATTTTTGAATTGACTAAGTTATGTAACTGTATGCGGGGTCGACATAGTTCTGTACTCTCTATGGGTCGGGGAAGAATAATTAAAACTACACATTTAGAGTAACAATTGCTCTAGGACACGGCTCGTCTTTTAAAGGGAACTACAACAACGGACGGGACGCGAGAGGTTACCATGACGACGTGTCATGGTGGTGGACTCCGGGTGGGACTGGCTGGCTGGCCAAGCTTGGAACCGTTGGTTTTTTGTAGGGTAGTGGGTGCCGTGCGTGAATGTGACGGTACATCACTGAGAGGAGCAGCCTGATTGAGCATTTCTTTATTCTTTTAGACCCACATCGTATGTTACATCGCCTGACAAATACATTACTGCCAACATCAACTGGTGCAGGACATTAAATATCACTATGGATACCTACCCAACTTAGTACTTCTCACACTAAATTACACTTACAATCCTCCCCCTTTTAAATACATAAGTTCCCCCTACAATTTTAGGAAATTTATCAATTACAATTTGTTTTACAATTCTCCAATTTCTAATATCAATTCACCAAATGAACTAAGAAAATTGACATTATACTCTTTTATTTTTGTTAAGTATAGATTATAGAGAACAAAATTACAAACTCAATATAATCATTTAACAACAAAACTCTACAAAACACTTCCAAATCAAAAACCAAAATAAATCAGAATATAGCAATTAATAACACATTGAATGAATACAACAATTAACAAATCGATAATAATTAATGCATTAAAACACAATAATTAAATTTATATACAAGTCACCCAATTGGGCTTGTATGGACTAAGTCCCATTTTTTTGACTAAAGGTTTTACGATCCCTTAGTGGGGTTATCGTCTAACAGGTGTTCATTCTGTTTGGCGTGAAAACGCTGTGGAAACTGTTATTGTTTAACATTTGTACGGTGGGGCTGGGGGCTTTGCCCACTGAGCGTTCTCTGTTAATTGTTATGGTTTTGCGGAGGAGGGTGTGGCAAGGTCGTTGCTAAAAAATTACTGGCCGACCTTGCGCTCGCTCTTGTCCCGCGACTGTATATCGATCGTTTCCTGCGTGAGTTGCTCTGTTGCCTACGCTTGGCGTCTGGGGAGTCCTAGGGCATTGTTGTTCAACTCAGTACATTTTCCGGACTACACCTGTAAACCTACCATAACTGGTCGATATGTCGTCTCCACCTCATATGCCCGTATTCAGTTCAAACTAAATTACGTGACTGGGGATGCCTAAATCGGTGGAAACTTACCCACAACCTGGTATCCACTTTACTTTCTACCTCTGTAATCTCTGGCTATGATTGGTTGTCCAATAAGCTAAACTGTTCTAGTTTTACTACCCCTATAGTACAATCGTTGTTTTTTCTTGATTATCTGACATTATTTGCTTTCAACATTTGGAGCGAATTAGATCTAACCTAGACTTTAGCGATCTGCCCAACCATTAATTGAGCTGGCGATAGAATTGGTAAGTAGGAATGCACTGGATATTTCTATAAGTGAACAGGAAGTTATCTCAAAAGCTTTAATTCGCTAAATCCTTGGAATTAATTGAAGAGCTGTTTTTCAATTTATTTTTAATAGTTGCTGAACTGACCGTTCTGCCCAAACCATTGGTTTATGGGTGGTGTATGGTGTGTGGGGGAAAAACGTGTGTTTTGATACCATTTGACATCAAAAATTCTTTTAAAACTCGTTGACCTGGTAAAAGGTGTGTCCGTTGTCGGACACTATGTGGTCTACCAATACCATATAACCTACTAAATAATTCCCTCTTAATTTCACAATCGTTTGCCGTGAAACATGCTGCCGTTGAAGCAACGGGCAACAACCCTCAGGCCACTTAGAGGTACGCATCTTTTTACCACCAAAAAATAACTTGGGACTGATAAAGGTCCCAAAAAAGAATCAATATTGACATTCGAGACCAAACTCGTTCCGTGAAAACATTCCAATGATTGCTTGCAGGAAAGGCCTTGGGCGGTTTTTGCTCGTTCCTCCAAACAGGGCCTGCACAGCTGTTAGCTAGTTGTTCCTATGTCCCGGTCGATATTTAGGGCCCACCAATTACTTATTGCACGGGCTTAATGCCTTCATGCGAACCAATATCCTTTGTGTGAAGTATGCAAATTCGGTTCAGGAAATGTTGTATTTCTGAACCTTTTAGGTATTTACCACCCTGTACCCCCACATTTAGGATTCCTTGCTCCAAAGGTTAGGGTTATTCCGACTGTCTAATTTCGAATAATTGAGCTTTTAGATCTGGTTTTCAGTTACAATAGGCCAACCTTAATTCGTACATTAGGATAATTACCTTTTTGATTTCACCTATATTTCATACCATTGATTCTCTTTTTATTGTCTACATCTGCTTAATGGTATGTCATTTTTCACGCTAAGCACTGCAAATAGGTACCTATGACATTAATATTAACGCGTCATACATCCTGAGATTTCATCTTTAATCTCACTATTCTTACAGGGTTATATCTAGATAAACCATCGGCTATTGCCATGGCTTTTGGGGACTTAACATACACAATCTTCATATTGGAAATACCCACTTTAAAAACAAAGCGGTTATTCGTTGTTACACCTACTGGCCTGCGGATAAGCAGGGTAAACCACTTTCTTTGGTCCACAAAATAGCCACTAAAGGGCTTATGGATCCAGTCCTTTAACAAAAAACTGGTGTTCCATATATAATATTGACTAAAGTGCTTCTTAACACCTAAATTACAATGCTTAATGCTTCTTATCTATTTGTGAATAGTTTTTCTCAGCGCTATTTAAACACGTCTACTTGCGGGAATGATTAATAGGTCTTTCTGGTTACCGTTTTTCGGTATTGAAATCTAGACTCAACAAAATACTGATGCCAATGCCCATATGGGACTAGCATTCACTGGCTACCACTTGTGGTCAATGCAGGGATCATAATGCGCCTATAAAAAAACTTCGGTCAGAGATTTAACTTTTGCTTCAATCTCTTTGTAGTGCCTTCTTACATGCTTAAATTAAATACAAAATCGGTATCCTTTCTTAACAACTGATTACATTGGGGGTTAATAAAATAGTGGATTATTACTAGGAAAATTGAAACGTGAATAGTTAATTAACCAAGACCAAGGAAGGCTTTAAGCTGTGATCCACATTTTTTGGAGGTTTCAGGTGGCCTTTGGACAATTGCTTTCAACCTTACTAGGTGCGGTATGGCAACCCTTGATTTACTGATAACAAAACCTAAATATTCTAATCTGTCACAGAAAAAATTTACATTTGTTCTTGCTCACTGTCGAACCCCATATTGTCTTTCAAGTTCTTTGGAACACACTAGTCTAAGGGTACTATGCATGTGTTCCTCATTGTTGTTTAACCTCGTTACTAGAATCGCAGATGTGACCATCTAAAAATACAGTTACCCCCGGGATACCTTGTAAATGTTCGTTCTATTCATTCTCTGGAATATTACCGGTGCTGAACTCGTATACCAAAACATAGGCGATTGTAAGCATACAATCCTTTGTGTGGTTGCTAATTGTACCAATTACGTTTGACTATCTTACTATCTAGTTTTAAAGCTGCTGATTAACGCTGAAGATAAATCTATTTTTACAGAGAATTTTTCTCCGTTTTTTTGGTAGGCTGGCCAAAATATTTCTTCCAATTTTCGGGTAACGGGTTGTTCGCCAGTTTCTACCTCCAAGAAAGGATTTACAGTTTATTTTATAATCCCCCACAATATCTCTTTATTTTCCCATTAGCCTTAAAGATAAATTGGTAACAATGGGAGTCCCCTCCATTCACCGGGTTATCTACTGGTGAAAAATAAACGTTTCTCTTGTTCTTTAGTCTAGTCAGCTCGGGCTTCTACTTTTTTTTCTTTAAGTGTAAAAAGGTCAACGTCCTAGGTTTAAAGTATTTTTGGTTACTACATTTTCTTTTAAACTTTAATTTAAACTGGTGCACCCTTGAAAAACCATTCCCAAACTTATCCGTAAAATAACATTTGGAAAATCTTCATTGTACACAGTAATTCTACTTGTTTGTTGTTGTTGACAAACTAAGATCGGATTGACAAGATGTTTGTTTGTTTAACCTCTACATGGTTTGATATTGTGGCTTCCACTGGACAGGCGTGCATGCGTCTGCCGGCCGCATGCCGCCTTATGCAAGTTTGGCACCAACCCCCACCATGCTCGTGCGATCAAGCTGACTGTACATTGGTTTACATTACTAGGCACTCTAACTGTGTAAATCTAATGCTTGCATCCAATTCACGCCCTAAGCAAGGGAAATTACGGGCCCATTAGCTTACGGATGTATAAACGCTAATTGTATTCTCTTTACCCTTTATGTTGTTTTTTTTTTACCTAATTGACCATAACCTTACCTAAAAGGCCTGATACTTCTTCATGTGTATATGGAACATTAATACTAAGCTAGGTTGGATTACATGTTTATATTTCCCTAACTTAGTCTTACAATCTTTTTTCTGGACATAACTGAAAACACAAGCTCCACTATCGAACTTCAAATACAATTTCCTTAACATTTCCAACTAATAACTGTACCGTTATTGGCTCAATTTTTATTAATCTTAGTTTCTATTGTCTTTAAACACCCGTAAATAGATTGGAAAATGTTTCATACCACATCGTTCATTGTCTTTTATGTTTCCAGGTGATTATTCTGAACCGGACTTCTGCTGAATTCTTTACTTTCCTCTAACATAGTGCTGCCTACACTTTTATAAACATAATTGCTGTTTTAATTGCGTGTAAAAACTGTTTTCCCTTTTAGCTGAAGGGCTCCTTAGAATATTTGTAAAAAAACATTTTGGTTTGTTTCTCTTTTGGTTTGTTAAAACATAATTTTTCGATCTACAAAAACTGCTGTCAAGGTAGTCCCTTCTTTTTTACAATGATTACACGTGTTGTATCTCACGGAAAACCGGGACATTGCGATGCTGTGTGTGATCCTCGCTTTGGCCGCAACAATAGCAGGTGATGTCTCCCCAGCGCTCTTCCGCGCCGTCCCGGATGGACCGTCTCGCTGCGATTGCTCAGCCGCCCTGTGTCCTTTTCGGGTATCGACCCGCTGCTCTGCATCCGGTGAATACGTCCTCCTGCAAGTTGTCATCTGGGCCGCCCCCTTCTCAAGGCAAATTCCATTGCAGCTTAGCTAGTCTGCACGGGCTTTTTTCCATAAGTGGAGGTTCTACCTCCCCGAGGATAGTCTTTTCTGTAATCATGTTGGTTCCTCGCACAGGACCCCTGCGACTAATCTGTCCCTTAGAGTAGTCTGGCAATTTATCACCAAATTCAACAATACTTAGATAACTGTTTTAAGATTGCCACAATATAATCGCTCTAACCGTTCTCATGATCCAATTGATTCCGCCTACTAAATTTTAAATCTTTCCGTGATAACAAGAAGGCTCTTGGGATGCTCAGATTGAATTCGCTACTATTGTGTCCACCAATTTCCTTGTACGACTTGGGGGGTTCAGACGGTTTGTCTGGTGTAAATTAACGGTCTGTTCAGTAACGTACTAGGTCCTTACCAACCACAATAAACTGTCAACAAAGTGCTTAGTTTCTTTGAATTATCGATTATCATTACAAATCAATAAAAAACTCAAATCTCTCTATATAAGACTGCCACGATTCTTCCGCACTATTCCAAAATAACCCATAGACCGATTTGGGGATAGTTGCCATCTTTGTTTTCTTGTACCCACTCCCGTTAATAACTGTTTTAAAATGTCCCCGGTAAAAAATAATATCGTGCTAACGGCATTAATTGCAAACGATTTAATAATCAGCTTGTTGCGCTGCTTACCACCAAGAATTAGTTTATATCGGATTCGCGCGTACCTTTACTACTCCCGACCGTTGGAAATTGTCCGGAATGTCCTCTGCACATTTCGCGGTTATTTGCACCGTCGTTCATTACGATAGTTGCCCCCTTCCGCCACATATATCACTGTTAATTTCACTGTTTTGCCAGTTTGTTTTTCCTCGTCGCCACTGTAAGCGACGTTCCACTGTTGCAGTTGCTTTCCTCGTCGCCACTGTAAGCGACGTTCCACTGTTGCAGTTGTTTTCCTCGTCGCCACTGTAATGTATGCGGGTCGACACTGTTACTCTCTATGGGTCGGGAAGAATAATTAAACTACACATTTAGAGTAACATTGCTCTAGGACCGCTCGTAAAGGAACGGACGGGACGCGGAGGTTACATGACGGTGTCTGGTGGTGGACTCCGGGTGGACATGCTGGCTGGCCAGCTTGGACCGTTGGTTGTAGGGTTAGTGGCGTGATGTGACGTCACAGGAGAGCAGCCTATGAGCATTCTTTATTCTTTTAGACCACATCGTATGTTACATCGCCTGACAATACATACTGCCAACATCACTGGTGCAGACATTAAATATCACTATGGATACCTACCAACTTAGTACTTCTCACACTAAATACACTACAAGTTACGGAATTCTATTATTGTTTATATTTGCAAGTGGTGTAGGAAAGTTTTTATTTTGCAATTGCAAAAGTGAGTTTTGTCTGTGTATGTGTTTTTGTGAGTGAGTTTTTGTTGTTTCAGTGAAACATGACGAAATCCAAGAAATTGTGAAAGAAAAAAAACTTTCGAGGGAAACAAATATTTAAGAAAAAAATAGTTTTGTAGCAAATGAATCTATGCCTGTAAATAACCAAAACCCTTCTGAACCAAGTTTTTAAAATAAGCCTTACTCCTAAATTTGCTTCATCAAGAAAGATTGGTACAGTGTCCAATACATATGATAGTTTTATTTCAGTTTATAATAATGTAATAATAAATATTGATATTCTGTCCCAAGCATTATTATGTGCCACTGTTTGTAAGGCAATGTAAATCTGAAAAACTCTCTAAGATTGACAGAAGACGATGAATCGAGACAAGGGCTAGCTTGTAAAATTAATAATTGAATGTAGTAATTGTTTGAAACTCATACCCTTTTTGGACCTCACATAAAACATACAGTATTTTTTTTGACATAAACCTGAAATGTGTTTATGGGTTGAGAGCGATAGGTAAAGGTTCGTCATCAAGTAGGCCATTGTTTGCTATGCTCGATTTACCAAAACCTCCTTTTAGATTTGAAAGGTACAATGCCATAATGTTAAAATCTGTGAAATCAGCTGCATTTGATTCAATGATAAAAGCTACAGAGGAAGCTGTTGAAAAAAAAATGTAAATGAGGATGGTACTTTTTGTAGAGATATAAGTGTAGGCATCGATGGTACATGGCAACGACGAGGTTTCTCGTCGCTAAATGGTTGTAGTTTCAGTGTCAAGTTTCGACACCAGTAAAATAATTGATGTTGAGATTCTCACTAAATATTGTCATACCTGCAGTGTTGCTAAAGGCAATTAAAAGACAAGTAGGCTATCACTTTTGCAACAAAAGCTTTGAAGGGTCTAGTGGTGCGATGGAGGTCAACGGAGCCAAGGTTGTGATTTCGCGTTCTGAACCCTCAAGAAATGTTAGGTACAAGTATTACCTAGGGGATGGAGACTCAAAGGGGGTTTTTCTTCAGTTGTAACTTCTTAACCATATGGCCCTAGTTTTAATATAGAAAAAATGGAATGTGTAGGCCACGTCCAAAAAAGAATGGGTGGTCGTCTTCGAAAAGCTGCGACGTGAAAAGAAAGGCATAAAGTTTGGTCGACGGATTAGGGATAAGAGGTAAAAAAGGTAGGCTCACGGACAGTGTTATTGATTCATTACAGAATTACTACGGCCTAGCAATTAGGCGTAATACTGTTGATTTAAAAAAAATGATGGAAGATGTTTGGGCAATTTTCTTGCATAAAGCGTCCACGGACGACAACTCACAGCATCAGCTTTGCGACATATCATGGTGTAGGTATAAGCAAGCCATTCGGGATGCTAAAAACATATGAACATAAAAATTCACTGGATCAGCCCATAATTGATCTGATAAAACCTATATTCAGGGACCTGGCAAAAAACTGAGTTGTTAGAGAAATGTCTGCACGGCCGCACTCAAAATATTAACGAAAGCTTCAATTCTGTTCTCTGGTCCAGAGTGCCAAAAAAATAACTTTGTAGGACTACAAACTCTAAATTTAGGCACATATGAATGCAGTTATTACTTTTAATGTGGGCAATGAGGGGAGATTAGCAGTCTTAAAAGGGCTTGAGGTCAAAGTTGGCAAAAATTTTGCAAAGTGCCTTAGTGAAATTGATCGAGATCGGATGATAAAATCAGATATAGCATGTGAAGAGAAGACAAAACGAGCCAGAAAAAAGGACCAGGATGATCAGGAAGAAAACTCCTCGATGCTGAGAAGGAAAATCATCATAATTTCGAAGCTGGAATGTTTTGAAATGTAAGTTAAATATATGTTTTCATGTTTTCGCGATTTCCCGAAAAATCTATTTTTTTTACACAAAAGTCCCATTATCTCAGAAAGTAGAAGGCCAATTCATTTCAAATTTTTTACAGGTTTTTAAAAATGTCTGTTTTACACAACCCCTACTAGATTTAGACTTCTAGCTCAACAATAAAAAATTATTTTAAAACAGTAATCTAAAATTATAAGGAAAACAAATTACAAGTATATTAAAAAATAAAAGTAATGCCAAAAAATTAATGGAATTCAATGAAATTAGTTAGGGTGTCTTTAGAATACGATTTTTATTTTAGGGTAAAAAATTTCAATTTTATAACTCAGATAGGTTTCTGAGATAATCGGTTATATATAAGCATATGTTTTACATTACGGGCTTATGGGCGTACATCTCCCCTTAAATTGAAGTACACGGCAAACTAAATTTGTTTATAACAAGAGTATTTATATCTGTGTATATAAATGCAGTACATCATAAATTATTAATTTCTTGATAATGTAAACTCCTTATATCTGGTTAAGTTTACATGAAATAACTTTAAATATTATTGACTTGAAAATACATTGTTATATTCGTTCTATTCCATGAAATTCACTGTTACGTAAATCCGTTTTCTAACACGATCCCTTCTTGCGTGTGAACTTTCAACATTCACTACCTGCTTGAGCCGTGGTGTGGAAAAACGTGGTGAATAAAACAACAATACAGCCACCTCGCCAGGGGAGCACTACTATATTGTCTCTACCCTTATGTGCACAGGTTGTTCTCACTTATAACCTGCTTGAGATGTGGTGTGGAAACGTGGTGAATAATACAACAGTACACCAATTTTGCCAGGGGAGCACTACGATATTGTCTCTGCTTTTATGTGTGTTAGTGGACCTTCCATAGACGTATGTACTTGAGTGGTTTTTGTAAAGTTATAATGATATAATCTTTATTTCTTCAATAAAGTAGCAATTTTATGTCCTGAATAAATGCTATTAACCTTATTTTTATAATCATTTTGAGTTCCAATCCAAGAAAAATAATTTATCCCTTAAAAAACTTAAAAATCAAGATATAATATTAAGACTCTCAATTATTACCATACAATTGAAATTATATCTTCCTTTTCATTACTGTCCACTTTGGACGAGATGATGAGAAACCCCTCAATTTACTTCCTGCTAAAAAGATCCTTACGCTTTTTCGGAATACAGTATATTCATTATGCAGTACGAGCAGTTTGGGTACAGGGAAACCCTCCTCTTAAGATCCCATTAGCTATTATATTATTTACTAGATATTTTTCCCAAATTTATTAACATTCGCAACAGATAGTTAATTGCTATTGGGCATCCATTAGGTTGTCTAGATTTAAGTGACTAAAATGTTTTATTATTTACACGGTATATGATACACTGGCAGGTATAAAACAGTTACAATTAATCCTCCTAGGGACTGAATCATCTTGCATATTCTTTTCAATCACCTGTCGCCAATAGTAAGCTTTAAGCAGAAAAGTATGTAAAATTTCAATATTATCTTAAATCAAATTATTTGCAATGATTAGAATTATGTAACCATACGACACTCATAATAAATTAAATTGGGATAGTGGTGGGGATCAAGATTTAATATCAGATGTTCATTATTACTGTTAGACAGTCCAGTTTCTAGGTCAAGTGAGTAGCACACAGTATACATCAGTCGAGGCTCGTAGGAGTTTATGTATATTGTACTATAGTGCGGAGACTAGATTGTGAGTGCAACAGAATTAAGTGTTGCTATAAAAGGAGAGTGTGATGACTCTGGCAGTCATTTTGTGGTGTTGGGTGACATTTAATTTTAGTTTAAGAGTTCATTTCAGGCCATGAATATACTTAATAGGATTTATATGTTGACACAGTGTATATTTACGGATCTGTCGTAAACGTGCAGTCGAATAAGTGTATAACTCTGCATTCTCAAATTGTAAGTGTTATACAATTACTTTAAGGGGGTTCGGTATGCCCTATCCTTCCCATGTTAATTTGGCCAATTTTATGTACCTTTTTCTCAGAAACCTTTAAAGCTATCATCATCAATCTTTAGGACACTACTATTTAGACCTTTGTTAACATTTAGAGTGGAAGACATTATAAAAATCTATTTTAAATTTTTATTTAAAAAATTATAATTATAAATTATTTTACAAAAAATTAATAAATTTTTTATTTACAACAAATTAAATAAAAACTTCTTTTTTTTAACTTTGTTCCGCTCTAAATGTTAACAAAGGTCTAAATAGTAGTGTCCTAAAGTTTGATGATGATAGCTTTAAAGGTTTCTGAGAAAAAGGTACATAAATTGGCCAAATTAACATGGGAAGGATAGGGCATACCGAACCCCTTAAACCTTTCTCTATTGTTCTTCATTGTAACCTGTACATTTAACGCCTTTAGAAACTTAATTAAATAATATTCATGTCTTCAGACACATATACAGCAATAAAACCCAGTTTTCCATAGATTTGAATAATATTTACTAGTATTGTATAATCAGATATCTATGAGAAGTATGCTCTGCATCCTAAACCAGCTTATATATTATAATATTATTATTTATTATATAATAAATTTGGTCCGTTCTATTCATTTTAAATATAAACGTCAAAATACTTAATAAAACTTATACATTCTCGTTTAAGTAGATTATTGGAGAGTACTACTCTCATGCAGGATGTTATAAACTAGCTAGTAAACACATTATTTAAAATAACTTGAATTAAACCAATAAATGCAATGATTTATTTACGGTTTAAGTATAATAACCATGCAGATTCGTTATTTGAAAACTATAAATTATCTGAACATATCGCCATATGTATATCGAATGAATATCTGATCTATGCATTAATATTTTCAAAGCACGGTTCGTTTTATTCTATCGATAAATAAACATTTTTATTAATCAAACATTTATAGTCATTGTTTAAGCGTGGGAATTAAAAAACCTGGTGAATAATAAACGATAAACCTCATTATTACATGGGTATTGTACATTAAAATGTGTTGATAGATTGTGCTTGTTTACTTAAATTTGTAATCCTCTTGTCATGACTATTCTTTATCCAATATTACACCCGGATAATCAATGGAATCCTAATTTGGAGAGCAATGCACGTCGCTCATTGAATTTGCCGTTTTTACAAATATAAACGTACATTTAATTGATCTTTTCAGCACGCTATCCTTGTACCATTCTTATTAATCCAATATTGGTTGTATTAAAGATCTAAAATCTTGTTTTATAACATTTCTTCCTAACAAAACCCAGAGAGTTTCGACTGCAAATTTGTGAATACTAAACATAGCGGTTGATGCATTGTTTAAAATTAGCTTTTATTTGAAGATCAAACTTATAAAACAAACCACAGTGCCCAGTTGATTAGGTAAAAAAATTATTTATGGGCCTAAAGATCAACCGCTGAGCCGAAGTATCGAGGGTACTTGTATCTCAGCCACATTAAAACTTTTAGAATGACAGTCTTTTAGTTAATTCGAAATGTATTGATTTAGCCTACTTTCTATCAAGGTTTTTTCTAGAATCTCAATTCAATGATTTTAAGCATATAATACTGAAATATACTGGTACAAAAATTGTTCTGTATAAGGAGAAAGGGGTGGGGGATAAAAACATGTTTATCCGGAAATTTTAATCTATCGCCATATACCCATGTAGTAGACATATGATCTTTTTCCATTTTGTTACCGTTATAGATTGTTTTATATATTTTAAAAACAGTTTAGATAAATTTAATGTCACTCATATGCTTAGATAGTACAGCCAATAAACTTTATTACGTGCATAATTTCTTGGAAGAGTGGAACTTCTAATTATGCTATTTGTGGTTGCACTTGGAATCACTTTTTTTATCTCATGTTGTGCAGTATGATGAAATATAATAGAATATTTATTTTTATTTTGTGTGTTAGCTCGCAAAGTATATTTTCACATGCTATTAAGTTCTTACCTAATCGATTTGTGACAAGTAGCCAAACTATATAAAGTTTTCTAATACGTTATCAATTTCACAAACTTACAAATTATTCCACGCTGTTCCTACTTCTACAGACATGTATTATTATAGTATTTTAATAAATTTGGACATAACATAAAAACAACTTTTAAAAAAGAATTTATTTTATTTAGGAATGAACTATTGAAAATTCATAATAGTATGGGTTATATAGTTTATTTAGTAATAATTATAACTGGGTAATTAATGTAATCAAATAGGAATTTATGTCATCTTTCTTTGTATTATCTCCGCAATGCTCTCTATAACTTGGATTTTCTGTTTGTTCAGTCCCCTGTTTCTACTGTATAAGTTTTTTTACTTTTTTCTTGTATTGTTTAGTACAGCATGTTTGTATATGAGTACTCAAATAGAAGACATGAATATACTGATGAACTCAATAATATATGTTTATTTCCAAATAGCGTTAACATTTAAGTAGTGTATTCATATTTGTTACATTACATATATATAAATGTTCTTTCTAGAAGGTTGAATATTCGGTGTTAGTTAATGGAGAGATTTCCACCATCTACTCAATATAAGAAAAGCAGACAATATAACAGGTCATAAAAATTTAAAATGCAGCAATCAGTTGGGAACGTGACAATCAAACAGTTAATATACAATAGGATAGTTAATGCATTACTATGATTATTCCTTAGTATAACAATGTATCCGACAAGAATGATTAATTCATCATGTCTAGGCTAATGCATACCATGAGGCAATGGACTCCTGTGAATAATAGATCAACTGAGTGGTTTGCTTATATACCTTGACAAAGGAATCTGTATACTAGAGGAACTGAGTGTTTAATAAAACCGTAACACAGAAAGTAATAAATCCATTATGTAGTTTACTTCAGTAGTAAAATAGTTAAAAAAAATTGTCACAGGCAAAATAATGTTGCACCAAAAACCTTTGAAGATAAAAAAGTTAGATATTTTACATAATTAAAAAAATATTTATTACAATGATTAACCGAGGGGTAGCAAATTTACAACCAGCCTTATTATTATTATTCCAAATACGCAAAAACAGTGCAACAAGTAGCTTTATAGATATATGGTTTATGAAATTAGGTGTTAAACTGCGTATTTAATTATGTATTTAGTATGTAATGAAATTATTCATATTAGTTAATTAACTTATTGAAACATTTCAGTAAAAATATTTTGTTAATTTAGTTACATAGCAATAAAAATAAAATAAAGCCCAATCAATAAAAAAGAATTGTATTTTAAAAATGTGTATGTAAATCCTAAATCATCATTTTTGTAGTTGGATATAGCAAAATTTCTGTAGACTGCTTTCTCCGATTAGCAATAGATAATCAGATGAGATATTCATCTACTGGAATGGTAATGTGATCCGTATGGTTGCTTACAACTAAGAATAATAAGTAAATAATTAATTGTATTCCTTTTAATATTATGATCTGTTTGTGAAGCATGGTGATTGGTTATTTGGATATTTATATATTGAGGTGCTGAGAAGTCAGGTTCCTCATCTTGCAAAATCTCCAGGACATATTAGGAAAAATTTGGTACAGTTATTGCTCTAAAATCCCAAATATAAATAAATGTGTTTTCATCCTGAAAGTTTAATATCATAAAATAATTATTCCAGAGTTTTTACCTGCGTTCACAAAATACCATTAGTCATAGTGTTATGTAACAGTATTATCTAACTTTTACTATGGATTTGTGTAGTATACAATTTTAACCATTTATATGGTTACACAGTTATTTAAAATTGCTCAAAAACTAAACAAATATGCTATTGTGAAATAAATGTAATAAAAGTTTTAATAAATTTAACGGCTTTCAAATAACATAGTGTCATGGATTGGAATTAGTTTGTGAACTTACCAAAGGCATGTGGAGGTACTATATACATGATACGTCTAGATAGAACAAGGTACGAATACGTCACGCCACGTGTCATGTACCATACTTTGCTAAGATCGCATGAAACCCCAGTGTTCTCTTCTAGCTGCTTTATACCTTCCAGTTGAACCTACCAAGGGGCACAGCAAAAACCGATGTGTCACTTAAATCTGGAAAACTGTATAGATGTCCAAGAGCGCAAGGGTAATTCCATAGGTCTATTTTGCTGCGGGAGATTAGTTTTCTATTTGTGTTATCTGTTCTATTTAGGACAGTTCGTTCCCTAAGAGTCAAAGTTTCTTGCCAGCCTAGACATACGTGTGTGCAACCTCCTGCCTGCTTTGACTGAAGATTAGTGCCCTAAATCCTCATAATTCTCGACAGGAGGCGGCCCCTACCACCTACACATTACCCATCCAGAATATCGTGTTACTCCGGAAACAGCGCAAAGGTCCATATATTACTAGGGGTAGTTTTCTAAGCTTCTTATCCTAAGAGAACAAAAAAAGATTTAATTAAAAATTTCAAGTCTCACTTTATTTTCTATATGAACTGCAGACAGAAACTCAAGTTGTAAATACATTTTTTCATCCTCTTAGCACACAAGAGAGAAATTCTATAAGCCTAATAATTTTATAAATTGGCTCTAATAACTCTCAGTAACATTCCATGGTCATAAAAATTTACACGATAGTATTTATACATAAAGTACCGTGCAAAATTTTTAACACTGCAGATTATTTTATCAAGCTATCATGCCACATGATACATTACCTTTTTCATTCAGTGTATTTATTGTAACAGTCAACATATACTCAGGTTGTTTACAAATTGAGTTAATCTCTAATTTTCTGGTTACCGTCACACATAATACATGTAAAAGTATTTCCTAACGTTGAAGAAATATCTGTGGAGTGATATGCACAATCATTAAACTCATTGTTACTATTATATAAATGAAGCTTAATGCAGCATTTCAAGTTTATATATCAGCTCGTTTTTGAGATACTGTGCGGAGAGGAGGACAGACGGACAGGAACAAAATATTTTTAATCCACAAATTAACGGCTTCCCTAATGCTTTAACAGTTAATTAAAATTGCAACAGTTATCGTTTTCAATGAATTGTTGTTAATATGTTAATTTTCAATTAATTTTACCAATTATGTAAAGATTTATTGAACCCCTATGATAAAATTAAAAGTTACTATTAAATTATTTTCGGAGAATTCGGTTTTGCTCTAAGATACGTAACAAATAAAATGAAATAATTCATTTTAAAAACTGAAAAGAGTAACTATTTTAAATCCTTAAGAAATATAGAGATTATGGTAAAAATTTTAATGACAAAATTATTTATAGTTTTCTAAACCAGGCAAAACTTTTAGAAATATTTTAAGGAGGAGCGAAAAGAACAGTTCTGCAAAAATATGAAGGAGAGCGGTCTTGAAACTGGACAACGACATATCGAAGATATTTGCAAGCAATTTGTCCAATAGTAACGTTTCTATTAAGCAAATAATTTACTTCCAAGCACCCACTGTATTGGATAAATCCACATTTTGGTATAACTGCAGATCCTAATTTTTTATAAGTTTTATGGCAAATGTTAAAAAATTACTCGTAATAAAATCTCTTATATGCAATGTAATGTTCTTACATACCAAAAAGCGTTTTTATTTTGAGCAATTCAATTTGCAGCAGTAACCTTTTTTGTGAAAAAAGGTGTACTACTAAAGTTGTATGATCTGACAATTAGGTTGTAACCATTGGCCATGGTTGAAAGATATATACTAACAGATATCATACTTTGAAATTATTTAAAAATTTTCATAAATTTACATAACGTAACTAAGTCAACTTTTATGTTTTCTCGAAGTAACCAAAGTCTAATACATAGCTTATCTTTTTGCATTTTACTGTGGATAATTCCATAAATACCACAAGGTTTACGTTACACCGCGTGTGACGTACCAGGCTTCGCTTCGATGCAACACAAAATACCAAGTCGTATAGATCTTATTATTACAAATCACACAACAACATAGGTCTTACATCCCCTAGAAAGACAAGATAAAAAATTGTATTAACCTACTGAGTGATCGGTTTCAACGATGCTCAGCCAAAATTCATGGTTAAATATGCAGCACCTTAAAACTTATTCTTGTCTATTTAGAATTACAAAATTATACATTTCAAGTCTATGAAGTCTATCTCGAGATATCTTGTAACAGGATACATTTACATTGTTGTTCCTTACATTATCATTGTTTCATATCAGTGTCACTATAAAACGATTTTGTATTGGGATGATTAGTCTACAAGTGGTAATATATTTTTCCTTTCACATCTATAAATATTATAATCACATAAGTATAGTGAGTTTGTTTAGTATGTTATTTACATTGCTATTTTTTCGTTATTATTATAGATATACGTAAGATCTATTTAAAAATATTTGCTATTATTCAGTAAAAGTCTATGGATTTATATGCACTAAAATTGAATTAAATTTACCTCATATAAAACCAAAACTTCATCCATAAACTTTACATCTTAATATCAGTTTTAAGAAAGGAGATATCATAGTGACAGAGAGACAGAAATCAAAGTATGCAACTTCGAGTAGTGAAGTTATATTTAACTTCGCGATCGTTCAAGCAGTTAAATATGAATAAAGTAATAATTCAGTAAAATAATAAAATTTTTATCTTTCCTACTTATTTTTTCATTTTTCATATTTTTTATATTTAAAAAACTGTATTTTCAATGGTTTCCATATTTTACAAAATTAATTTACAATGTAACAAACTACTTAACATTAAATTATGGATTTATATTGAAGCTTCAACCAAAACGGTGACTGTAAAAGTTTTGTCTTCTTACGAAACATCTGTACAAGGTTTTTAAAAAGTTCAGAATTATATAAAATGTCTAGATAGGAACTTGGCCCCCACCACATTAACTGGTAATCGATTGTGACCGAAATGATTTTTTCATTTTAATATTCTTATTTGAAAGAAATGTCAAAACTATCCTCTAAATTATACTGTCAGTAAGAAATTTTACGTCATATTGTTTATTTATATAGATTTGCTAAGCATGCATTATTCACTTAATGGTATTACATTGTTTACTTTCACAGCTATACATTTATGTATAGGTTTAATTCCCATAAAAAACTAAACAAATAGAATTTATATTACCATAACACATGAATGCATTTTGAATCACAATATATATACTCATAAACTCAAAGAAAATTTTAGGAAAATGAATAAAAATTTTGTTTACGTAAAATACGTGGTTTTAATAAATATTTTATTGTTTACTATATAACATAAAAGCCACTTTTATATAGATCTGTTGTATAAAAGGTTGACCTTTAGTGTCAGGAACTTTCAACATTCACTACCTGCTTGAGCTGTGGTGTGGAAACGTGGTGAATAATACAACAGTACAGCCACTTCGCCAGGGGAGCACTACCATATTGTCTCTGCCTTTATATGTGTCAGCGGGCCTACTATACTTGTCTGTACTCAAGTGGTCTACCTCTTCAATTCTTGTTTGCGCAAAGCGTTTGCTTATAATTTACATTTTTTGCTTCAATAATGAAGAAATATAATTATTCAATGCATCAGAAATGCAATAAAACTAACATTTAGGTGTATACAAGGGAACAGATGTATCTCTTTGTACACAAAATTACTTTATACACTAAAATGATGAAATAGGACTGTAAAATTTCAAGTGAGGTAAGGAACTAGACGATATGGAATCATATTGTACTTACATAAATAAAATGTAACTTTTGTAGTGCACTCAGAATAAACTATGCTCTTAGTTTAATTATTCTCTTGAAACTATCGAGAAAATTATGTTTATATTGAGATAATATTTGTAACTTTTGTATGATAAGAGTAAGATATATAAAGAATTGTATTACTATTAATGAAATGGCTTCCAAAATATTGTTAGCATGAATATATTTAGCACGTATACATTCATGGTTTCTCATAATATGTAAGTGGCTTACAGTAAAACCTGTTAACGAAATGACATAATCTTCTATCTGACATAACATATTTAATATATTTATCATTTGATCCTAAAAATACAATTAAAATAACATTACTGATTTATTTATATAATAGCTAGTTTTATGTGTTCAAATAACGTAGAATATACGTTCCGTGAATTGTTATTAATTCTTTACTTCCTCTGTAAAATAACGTAAGGTAAATTATGCACATAATTAACAAATCAAAAAAATTATGGCTCTAAAATTCAACAGCCAACAGCCAATTCAATTCTATACTGATCAATACCAAAACTATACATTAAAAGTCAATCGTATATGACATTTCCATAAACAAAGGAATGGTACGAAAACAGCGATAACTATGCATTAAATGTCTCAGGTGTTTTTACCAAAGGAAGAAAGCAGGAAACCAGTTTAAAAACGTTTTAATATATAATTGAAATATTATATTAATCTTATTTTTTCAATTGGCACAGGCAGATAAGGAAACTCCTTATTGTACTTCGTCCTAAAAGGATCCTTGCGCTGTTTGTGAGTGAAGGGATGTTCAGGATGTGTAAGGTCGAGGTTAGGGGCTCCCTGTAGAGATCTCACGAAATGGACTACGGGCACTATCTCAATCTTGTCACCTTGAAAGAAGAGGAGGTTAACTCTGATCCAACCTTTTCTATTCAAAGCGGGGTTTAAAAAGCCTTCAAGAATAAGGAGCCTTATACACTTCAACGATCATCCTGAGCAATACATCACACTAGACCAGGTACTTATACTGTACGTGAATTTTTCCACATTTACAGTTAGTGGTATGTCGGTCCTGGATATGCATTGGATTGCTTATATTTAAGAGCATCGGAAATTTTGTACCCAGTATACTTATAAACGAGCTAGAAGTGAGTTCTCCTGGAGCATTACTTATCTTACTTAAACTTTGAAGTCATCGTTAACAATGCGCTTTAAAAGAAGTAATATATATATACGTGAAGTTACACCAATACTCATTGTTCTATATTCTAAAATCTTTACAATAGTTAGAATCATATAATCGTCACAACCTTCATAATAGGTGATATCTGGATAGCGGTGGCACTCAAGATGAAAAATTAGATATTTAGTATAACAGTTATACCGTCCAGGTTTTTAGGTTAAGAAAGTATCACACAATTATACACATCAGTCCAGGCTCGTAGGCGTTTATGAATAGTGTACTATAGTGCGGAGACTAGACTGGGAGTGCAATAGAATTAAGTGTTTGCTATAAATGGAGGTTTTGACGACTGTGGCTGCCATGTTGTGTTTGTGACCTACATTAACGTTAACAGTAGAAGATTATTCAGGCACGACAGGTACTATAATTGTTTTCTTTCCAACTGGACCCTCCAAATATTGACGGTATACCGTAAAAAAACTAAGAAAAATAAATAATGATACCAACTGGTGAATTGGTATTATAGGCTTGTTTAATTACTTTTTGTTATTATATAGTGAACATATATTTATAAGAAGGAAATAAGTCTTTGTGACTTTTTGAACACAGGGGAGGCCTACACAATGATGTGCTGTGCTCGGAATAGAGAGAATATTCACCCAAGTGCTCTATCGCTAGATATCCTCGGACTCAAATTACGTACGGAGCTCTGGTATTAAAGAATTACCAGCTATCAGAGGAAGGCGTGTATCAGTATCTTTGGGGCTTTCGTTAGTACGCCAATTGACGCACTAGATATCATTTTGAAGCTATTACTCCTGAATATCAACATAAAAGAGAGCCTTTTACAGATTGAAGAGTGGTTGCATTTAGAGATGGTCTGTACTGGACTTGCGTCACACCACCATGGTCAAAAAGTTTCTTCGAAATCCAGTCTTGGACATGACACCAGATGCGGTGCAGACTGACTTTGCCTTCATCAAAAAGTTTTCTGTATATTGGAACGTTATCTGATTGAGGATGCAACCAAACTCCTTTAAAAGCAAAGATTCAACTGGTACAATGATGGATCGTCGACAGCAATTCAGGTTTGGGTGTTGTCCATTCAGTGACAGGATTTTGGGATGGCTTGTATATCGCTACACTGAGATCCGTGCTATCTTTGCCTGTAATTCACTAAGATTAATGAGACCACAATAAACATATCTTGATACTTTCTGAGAGCGAAGCAATTTTTGTCGTTTTCGACTTCACCAAATGACCTCACATTTGGTCTGGGATTATTTTCAAACCTAGTCAGTGCTCGGCCCTCTAGGCGACGTTCAGTTGTACTGGGCGCAGCCAGAGCATCGTAGAACCATAGGTAATGAGACAGCTTACTCCATGGCTAAGAAATCTACTTAGGAAACCATTGTTGATCCTGTGTAAGAGAGAAGTAAGAACGAGTTAAAATGGGCTTATTATGAACATAGCAGTGCCCATCTGGCCGTTAAATCGGTGAAAACGGGCTGTGCGTGTGATGGTGTTTGCACGTTTGGACGTGAGGGTTGCTTTTTAATCCTCTGGGGCTCTTTTCATAGTGCACAAACTATACGATTGCGTTATTTAAGCATTTTTTTAAATTTTCTACTTCAAGTATAAATTTATAATTTACTGCAATTTTGTTAAACTATAATGCATTTACTGTATACTATATGGGGTTTAGTCGTAGTTAGCCCACCTCCTTAATAAAGCAATTTCTTTCAATTCAATTATATACTGAAATATCTTGCATTAAATGAGTAAAACGCACTACTGTGTGTACGCAAGTAGTAGTAGAACAATGTATTTGAACAAGAATGTTAATTGTATTACGTTTGCGCTAATGCATGCCATAAGGCAATGGAACCTGTTAATAATAGATCAACTGAGTGGTTTGCTTATGTACCTTGACAAAGTACTTTGTTTATTACGCATATTGATAAGCGTTTATAACAACGGTAATACAGAAATTGACAAAGCCATATTTTAGTGCCCTTTAATAGTAGAAGAAATTGTAAATTTCGCAAAAACCAAAATAAAATTTCAATATTAATGTTGTAATGAGCTTCAATGTCGCTCAGTTAATCAATAGCACTCTAATTATCAAATAAAAAACTAGCCCGGTACATTTCTATTTGAAGCTGACTTGATTTGATATTTATTTTATTTCATTGGTCGTGTAGACAGTGAGTGTAAGCACGTACGCTTTGGTTATAAGAACCATAAAATACCTTATATTATGGTACATGGAAATTATTATACATGTAAATATCCAGTGAGCAATCGGAGCTTTTGCAGTATGAGATTGATTCTAGAAACTTTTGTATTGTGAGTTTCCCAATAGTTTGTGCTCAAGTTTTAAAATAGTTTCACTATTTATATTAAACCCATTTAAAGCCATTTGTGTATACATTTCACATTATTTTGGTTGTATGACTAATTTTCTTTGATGTTTAGAAATTATTCCTTGTTAATTACTATAATCTAACAATAGAATTAAGAATGATCATTAACCATTTTTAAACACTAGTTATCAAAAATAAAACCATTTATTGTATTTAAAAGCTTAAATTATCAATGTGAATTATTGTTTGTTTTCTATAAGTACTGATGTAGCAATAAAAAAATAATAAAAGCCATGCGTACTAAATTGTTTTCTTTCACTTATAATGCGCTAAATTGATAACATCCAGTAAATAACTAAGATAGCCCGTTTGGATAAACAACAAAGATAGATAAATAAATAATTGTAGATAGCACAGTTTCTTACTTTTTATAAATAAGCTTTACTTTGCAAATTAACTACATAGGATTCCTTAAACAACAAGACAAAACAACAGATCATTAGGTGTCTGTTGGCAACTGTTATTTTACAAGGAATAATAAGTGCGAGGTTCCTGGGTAGTTCATGTCAAAACACTTTCAGCAAAGTCATTTGTCAACATGTCGCTGTCTAATCTTTTCGTTGCTCAAAATGTCAAGTAAAATAGATTACGTTACGGAATACTTTTTCTGAAGACATTACCATATTCATGGATTAATACTGTGTAAACATGTAGTCAAGCTTCCAGTCGACTTGAATTTTATTGTAACGGCAACACATTTCATACTATTGAAGAATAATTCATAAACTTCGAAGAAATTTCATTGATGTAATTCCTTAAGCGCAATTCGTAATAATTACTTTCTATCACTAAGTTTGTATTTTATATCGACCAAAAGAAACACTTTATGAAATAAAATGTAAACTTGAAATATTAATTACAATCATTGGTGCCAACACGGCAGAGCCAAAAGAAATTACAACATTTCAATATTACTTTTAAAGATTTAAATTTAGGAATTTATGCCTACATTTCATTCAAACTTTTGAATTGTTTCTTAGCAACATAACAGTAAGAAATGTGTTCCTTCACCAGGTGAAGTTAGGGCTAAGAAGGCTTCTCTAACATTTAATATAATTGCTTGTTAGTGAAAACTTTAACACAAACTTCAACTTCATTTGTGAGGAGTATATCCGCAGAATGGCTTAATATAAACCATCCGCAGTTTAATATAAACTTTAATTGTATTGTATAAACCGAAGATGAATAATTTACACCAACGACGTTTGCTGCAGTTCTGAGATTTGTTCTGTTAGTTCTGAGGGATGACGCTAGGGTTGAGCCACGACCGCAGCCTGTGGTCTTCTACCGTGATATCCGCAAACTTTCAAGAACGCAACCGCCCTCACTTTCAAATTTAGTGGTGTCTCAGACCGAGTGATTGTACTATCTAGCACTAGTCATTGTTTCCACCGTCAGCACGCGGAATGCCGGCACTGTAGCCGGGATTCTAGAGAGCCGATCCGAACACAGGCATCAACTCATCTCTTGCTACCCCATCAATGGAACGATTGAGAGAGACAACATTTATATCTTTGGATGTGTATCAAAATTATAAATGACTTTCATATCTAATGATTAAATACATAAATTATAAGAATGGTTTTGGCACAAAATTAGAAAATATAAATGGAAACCTTTTCAACGGGGACATTGACTGCACCAATTCTCTTGTACAAGTTTTAAAATTTTGTATACAATATGTATGACCTATAAAATAGTTGTTTTGTTAATTGATAATTTAATAGTTTTTAAAAACTTAACGACTATGTATCGAAAGATTATAAGTACACATTATTCATTAACCTCCCAAGGCTATGTCTGCAAAGTATTTACAGTGAATGTTAAGTTGTAATAAAATATTTATAGTAACAAGAACAACTGCATGACTAACTTTGTAAATAATGTTTCCTTAAGGAATACTCAAAGGCAACAAATTTTTTTTAATGCAATGTGTATGCGAGTAGATGAAATATCAATCATGAACAATGAAATGCTCTACATCATGTTAGTCTCAAGACATTGAAGAGAAGCTAGATTCAATTATTTATGTTCAACTTTGAATACTAAATTGGCTCGTACAACTGCTTCCCTGAAGAAAGTTGGATGAAAGAGCGAGATGTAAAAATGGCAATCGATATCCAACTTTGTCATATTAAATAGCCATAAACAGCCAAACAACCTCCCCCATTCACTCTATCACTAAACTCTTATTTCATATCACTAATCGTAAAGATTCAGGTTTTACATTTCACTTGATTCTTATCAATTTATATTTATTTTACGTTACTTATACATGTTTTCGTAGTAATGTTTGTATATTAAACGGGTGAAATCATAAGTGTGGAAAATTAACCATAACAGATACTTAAAACAAATCTTTTAGGGAAGACATCAGAATATTCCTCTGTAAAGATTACAGCTACACTATATTACGTTCTATTCCATTCATATTAAAATGAACATAATTATAATGTCCTCAGATAAAATACAATTGTAGTGAAGTTTAAAACTTGGATGTTTTTACTATTAAATAATTGCAATATAATAAAATAAAATATCTTGAATGAATGTTCTGTAATAGACATTTAGTGAGAAAGTTACCAGCACTCGTCCCCACTCTGTATGCTGATTATTTCCACAGTGGGAATAGATCATATTCACAGCCCCTTATTTCAGTACAGATATTGAATGGAAAATATAGCATAAAACTTTCTATAGCACTAGAAAATATAGTGTGTGATTTTCTATTACAATTTAGTAAATACAAGAGGTTATAAAAATTAATATATTTTGCAAAAATACGTTCAGTTCACTGTTTATACTTTTTTATTTGTTTTGCATCTAAAGAAAAAATATTTTCTAAGTAATTTCAAGTAAGTATGATTTTTACTCAATCAAAATAAAATTTCTAGAAAGACCATGTTGTTTAATATACTCCCTTCAATAGTATGCCAAATTAATTCCAAAGGGGGCTCCTACAATATGAGTCACGCAGTAGAGAACTACTCCCTCTCGGAACTGCTTTCTGTCTTGCTTCAAGAGTATGCCTACTTAAGTTCCGAGGGGGCTCCTACATTATTAGTCCCGCAGTAGAGCAGCACTCCCTCTCGGAACTGCTTTCTGTATTACTTCAAGAGTATGCTTACTTAAGTCCAAAGGGAGCTCCTACATTATCAGTCCCTCAGTAGAGGAGCACTCCCTCTCGGAAATGCTTTCTGTATGAATTCAAGAATATTCCTACTTAAGTGGCAGTGGGCTTCTACAGTATTAGGCTATCGGTTGGTCATTACAGAGGATAGCATATTACTTGATTTCTTCTTTATTGGTTTTCAGAACCTGCTCTACACATGCAGAGGCACCGCTCCAAGTCTGTCAAAAGGCGTAGATGTGAATTTGTGAAGGTAATCAATGGTAAGAAAAAAGTGTATTCTGATATAAATGTACTACATTTTAGGAATTCAAAATTTGGGTACTATATTTAATTTAATATTGAAAAACAATGTTTTGTTAACACATATCAATCACAGTGTAAACACGTCTTACTTATTTCTAAACCTGTTTAATACAAGTACCATATAAAATTCTTCAATATCTTTTTAAATCCTAAATAAAAATCGCTATGTATTCCGCAGAAGACTATCATATATATTTCATTTACTTGCAACCACCGTGAAAAAAAAACAGTAGCAGTCGTGGGACTGCCGATAGAAGTGAAAACGGAACTATTAAGTTGAGAGTAATTAACAATACGTTATAGTAGCAGTACATCTGTAATTGTAAATGTGACGCGTTTTTAATTTTCCAATTTTAAAATCCACGAAAAAATATTATCAAATAACTAGAAATCTATTTTACCACGCTAGTAAGATAAATCTTATACCGTAATAATACTCATTTCATGATGAAGAGGTTAAATATTAAAAACATAATGAATAATGCTAAATTTTAAATACAAATATTCGTACAAATATTAAAAATGTTTAAAAATATATTCGTTGTTTTCATTATTCATTTATCTGTATAAAAATATTAATATGTTTCATACTCACTTTTGAACTTCCCACGTGGTCAATTTAACTGTACTTACGGATAAAGTATATAATTGCAATAACAATTAAACCCACAATATTTTTAAAACTAATAAATTAGTTAAATTAACTTGGTTCTTTCGTAAAGGTATTTTTATTGCACAATAAACTAATTTATTGAGTTAATACGGTATCAGTGAGCCAATGCGCCAACTACAGTTCCGGCAGAAACGTTCACTCATTACTTCATACGCTACTACAGGCTAAACTAAACTTCCAATAAAAAAATTATAAATTACAAAAAAAAATATTCATCTATTTTCACACAACTTTCTCGCTGACAAATTTTGTCTGACCAAAAAATAAAAAAAAATCCTCGCTTACTACTTTTTTCTTGTCATTGTACACGCTATGTAAAATGTAAACAATAATCAAAATTATTTCGAAATTTTTTTAATATTTAAAAATGTAACCAATAGATTGCCAATATTAAGAGCTTTAATTTGACGCATCTTACAGAATTTTACGACATCGGCTTCACTTTTAAATCGCGAGAGGAAGCCGTAAAGGTCACTGATTTTTGCAGTCTGTTTTCATACTCCACTGGGACAGTTTTAACACAGCGAGACTGACGTTTTCATGCAGGTTAGTAGTCCGCGGCCAAGTCTACGGTTAAAAACACAGCGAGACTGACTTTTTCATGCAGGTTAGTATCATTAGCATGTCGGTGACGCGAACCGAGGATTTTACCCTCTACCAAAACGCTCAACGCGCCTAAAGAAGTTTTCACTTCAAAAATTTATAATGAAGACAACAAAAATTGATGAAAAGTGTTTGCTTTCTAGTAGAAAACTATATACTTCACACTACTTTCTCGTTGTGTGAAGAACCAGAGTACCCAAAGGGCTTAACTGATTCACACAGCATGAAATATGCACCGGCAATACACTACAGCTATTTCACGGCAGGGCAGTCCATTGTATCCATTGTCTGTAACGCTTAACTACAACTTCGTATCTGAGTTTGAAACCTTTGTGTCTGAAATGAGAGTTTATTTATATTCATATTATTTAACTAATAAATGGTATTGTAATAAACGTGCATAATAAATTGTTTTATTAATGTTTTGCAAATATTATGTATAAGAGTTAGTTTATTTAGAGATTTGTAAGTAACTTATCTATATTTTAACACGTGAATTATGAGTTTATATTATATGAGTATAATTTTTTATATTGGACCAATTGTGTTGGAATTATATTTATTCCCATTCTAAAGGTTTTTAAAAAAACACAGAGGCTTATCATATCGAATTGCCGTAACATCATACTTGTGTTAACTTACAAGCTAAGTACTTCAACTTTAGTCTCCCTTCAGACTTAGAATGACCTAAAATAGTTAAATTAGTACTAGAATTTTTAGCGCACAGTACAAAGGTCTGGATTACTGTAAAATATCATAAGATGCTGGGGAGGTTTTAAAATGTTCAAAAATACTTCTAAAATACAGCTCCACTATCTGACTTTAGGGTCACAACTTTAATATAAATCCTACATTTGGTAAAGATATCTTTCAATAAATATCACTTACCTCAGGATGGTCAAAAAACCTTATACTTATACTTATGGTGTATCTCTTTTTATAAATAAAATTTCGTGTGAAGCCATAGGTATCTGCAACAAACTACCTAATAAATTACAAATTATTTATACACGAAATTATTACAAATAAAATCATATAGTTAGTAATAACGGTGATCTCAAATTTGATATTACTGTTTCAGCACGTGAGAGGCTCACCTCGTTTCTAAACATGAGAGGAAATGAAGGAAACTTGCTCACGCTTATTATTTCATTCTATCTATTTTTCTTCGAACCACATGATTCGATAGACTAACTGTAACTCAGAATATACAACATTTAAATTTCAGAACATCATCTGAAATTACTTGTTGTAAAATTTCCGTCACATATAGACTACATGGGAGGTCGAGCGTAAGCAAATTGCAGCAATGAAGAATGAGACAAGTGATGAAGCCGGTAGTCATGATAATACAACAGAAATTCCAAAATTTCGACAAACTGCCGTTTTTTTACTATTTATACTTAAGTGACTATATTTTAGCAATACGAGTATATGGTAGACAATGGGTATCCAGTAGGGTCTTGATGTTCAACTGCAGATGTTTCAGTTTGGAACTGTTCCAAGTCACCGCTACATGAACTCTAGACAACGTGCCTCCGGGTAATGGAAAATAATAAAGTGGATAATAATGTGGAAATTAGATGATTTTATATATATATATATATATATATATATATATATATATATATATATTATTATAAAATATAATATATGAGTCAATCTATAAAGGTATTATGTAACTTTTGTCTCCCTCAGTATCCATGCAAAGCTATTATAATAGCGATCTATATAATCCTACGACATAAACTGCTGGATGAATGAGTGTAACTACTTAATTTAAAAATAACTTTGTTATAATTATGACAGTTCCACCATAGTTGTAGTTGTAGTTTATGCATAGGCCATTAATGTATAATAATAAAAATATGATGTATTAGTAATATTTTGTATTAGTATATTATCGTTCCTCATTTCTGAGTAAATCAGAATCAAACCTAAATATTGTTTTCCCTATACATGATAAAAATTACATGATTTGTCCTAGTGGTAACTATATATTGGACGGTATGTAATTAAAATTATGCATCCTTGCAAGGATTGCTACAGCCTCAATTCTTATAATTTGTATGTTTTTAATTATCCATTATATATATATATATATATATATATATATATATATATATGAGTCAATGGGACTTGTTCCCGGTTTCTTAATAAAACCACAGTAACGTGACTACAATTTTTACTCGAAAAAAACTGATTTTAAGGTTTTTTCAACAAATTGTAAACATTTTTCAGTGAAAATGATCCAAACCTATTAGCGCATTTTGAATTTTCCAGATATACCTGATCTCTGGTACAGAGACTTACTGCCTTACCCTACAATGCAAATTTACACACACTTATGACAAAATTAACAAAACATCTTCCTGAAAATCAGACATAATAGGTATACAAATGGAAAAAAATCTGTGATATATTTGGATGTATCACAGATTTATGATTAATTTGTATTAGTTTTATTAATAACTGGTTTTATAGTTAATTCGTCAGGTTCTAACGGTCATAACTGGACCATGTAATTCATGTGTAACCACTTAATAGGTAATCTGGCACCAATAGTCGAACAATTATTGTGAGACTGTGTTTGTGGCACTACTATAGCAGCATATAATAGCAGTGCCTGTATTATTGTCATTAATCTTTACTCTAGAGAATATATTACGTGTACACATAAAGTAATTATTACATAAAACAATTTTTATGGTTACCAAGTTATTGAAATCTATATCACCGTAATATTTTATCTCTGAAATATCGTTTATAGGTCATGGGTGCCACCAATATTCTCTGGTTTTATAAGATTTACTAAATCTATGACTGAATAGTTTAAAGTGGATATTTTGATCCAGATCAAGTTTTCACTACTAACCAAATAAATCATGAATAATTTTATGGATAAATTCTAACTACATATTTTAATAATTTGGAACTATTCACATTTCAACGTTGCATTATTCCTTATCTCCAAGAGATAAAATATAGAAAACTATTTGAGATGAAGTAATGTAATAAATTGCACACTTATTTTTCTAGATAATACAGATTTGTCTATTTGTTATAACTTTACAGCTAGAGACGTGGTAAAAGAAGGATGGTAAACATTAAGATTACTATCCAACTCTTGAAGTTTAATGCGGAACTTTAGAAAGAATATTGTTACATTATTTGGTAATATTTGGATTTATACATTAATCCAAAGAGATGTTCAGTTTGACATATGACTCAGGGTTTATTCAATTTTCTTAACTAAGTTCTCAATTAATCGCAGAGATTCTGTAGTTATTAAAGAATGGTAGTAGTACAGTTGGCATAAGACGAACGGAAAAACTTGCTTATTTATGTGAATTGTATAAAATTAGCAAGTAATTACAGTCATTAAATGCTGTACACAATATTAGATCAAACGCTTCCCTACTTCAATTAACAAAAACAGTGATTTCATTTAACTCGTTTAATTAACTGCACAATTCACAGTGTTATTATTTACAGTGAGCAGTTTATTTATTCAATTCCTTAGAGAGTTTTAAACAGGAGCTTTATTTTTCAATCAGAGCCTTTGGGGAATTATCGTTTTAGTAAAACTTGCCTTAAAACTCCTCTTACACTGCTCCACTCTTAATGAGCTCAAATTCTCCACAATTGTTTATTAAGAACGTAAAATCTCTATCAAGAAAAACTGCCAATATAATAATTGAGTTTTTACTTTATGATCTCTCATCGAGTCTACAATTAAATTAATTTAAGCAGTCCGAAAAATAAACATAATAATGCATTGTTATTACATTTGATACAAATATATAAAATTACCAACACAGTTTAAGAATGTAAAATATTTAAAATTACAATAGACAAAAATATAATGCAAAAATATTATTGATTATACTTTTAATTATAGATAACTAAGTAATCCGCTTATTTGTCTAAAACATGGATTCAGTGATGGGACAAAAGGTAGAGAGTAAAGTATGAATCAGAAAGAGGTATCGCAAACACTCGAAGATCATGAGTGGAATTAAATTCCTTGCATATGTGGTCTGATACCTCTTGTCAGTTTGGTTCTCAACTGAAGCAGCGCAGTAAATCGTCTCTGTCTCTCATAAGAATATTCTCCTATGTTTGGGAAAAAAGCATACTATTTAATGTGAATGTCACCTGTTAATTTTATTTTTTAAGTGATTTAGTGGCGTTTAATAAATAGAAAGTATACAAGTGTCGTTTATAACGTTATCTTAATTACGATGTTTCTTATTGCAATTTCAAATTCGAAACATATTATTTATAATTACTCGATATCATAAAACTATGAAATTACAACTAAAAAAATAAACAGTGTAAATGATCTGAATTTTATACACATCCAATTAATTAAACTGTAGGAAAATATAAATGGCAACGATTCTAAAAATTGCATATAATTTACATTAAAATTTTTTTTAATTGTAGAAAACCTATTGCTTTTACAGTAGCAGAGCGAATTCAATATGAGATCTTTAATAAAAATATCACCTATGTATTATGCACTGTTACGTAAGTGTTAATCGCATAAAATCATTAAACACGCATATATTTGTATATTATTATCAACTTAATCGATCAGGAATCAATATTCTTAAAATATAAATCTGTAAAACATCTTAATTTTAACCCTTTTAATATAGTTTAAAACACTCTTATGACATAACATATGTATATTATGAACATTGCATTATAAATATTATTATATTATATTACGTGTTAAGATACGTCATAGTAGAACAAGTAATAAGTATAATTTCTCTGCAGGTTGTATTTAACGAGTTTTATAATTTGATTTAGTTTTCATTGTATTTACTTAAGTTTATTATAGTTTACACAAGTTAGACTATTATGTATTAGTGAACATGTTTACGTAATATGAGTAACTATGATGCCATCTAGATAATAGTGGAATAAATAAATGTGTAATATGCAAGTAATATGAATAAAACCATATGATATTGTAATATGTAACATACTAATACTTGTAGCTATAGACTTAATCACTTGTATGGAGTCTCAGCGAAGTCTATTACGTGAAGCGTGGTGTGTTATAATCCTACCTTGCGTATTACATATTGATATGTAACGAGTCATTTATCACTAGAACAATTCTTAAGATTTAATCATATTTTTTGGAGGGGAGAATTTATCGGCACAGGTAATTGAAATTTAAAGTTCTATGAAATTGAATCATTTTAAAAGGGTGGAAAGTGATTAAAACATACGATGCGAGTCCAAAACTAACGACATTAGAATTTTTAAGTAAAGTATATTATTTGTGCAGTGGATTTATTTTTGTTGCTATAGTGGTGTTTAAAGGAACGAATAAAAATGCATTGGTTAAAACCGAGATATATATCAAAAACAAAAAGTTCGGTAATTTTAACTCCCCCTCGCATTCTGCTACTACACTTAATGTTGAGGAAATGTAGTGATTGGTACTACCAGGTACCCCTGAAAACGTTACATATTATACCGCTTCTTAACTTTCCTTCTATAATCGTTCGATAACTGAGACATTATTGCGTTTATGTTAATGTGTTAACGGCAATCTGCTTTACATGACATTTCACTTCATTTGCCTCGTTTTTCGCTTTTGTATAGAATTTGTAATACATCTTTACTCATAATGGTCTCTAAATATCATCTTCTCTTAATATAGAAAAATGTTTAAAACAGGAAATGAGCATATAATTTAACTAAAACGACGAAGCGTAAAGGATTATAATAACATAGATTTTAAGATTCCTTAAAAGTTATGTATAGATATCATGTTGAAAATTTGGGAAATAAACCTTTAATGACATAAAATCCGTAAAGTATGTTCGGTTGTTATTATTAGGGACTCGGATTCTTACACTATATTTTTTCATAAGTAAATATTATATCCGTCTTATTTCCAAAAACAATATTTTTGAGTGTTTGTGACGTGTACTTTTCTGTTTTACCTGAGCAATTGTTATGTAGAACTGATCACTCTACATAACGAAATTTTACATCCAAATGAAGAAGCGCGCATTCATTGTTGCTGCAATAACAGAACGGTCACTGATTAGACGCCAATCAGCTGTTCAAATAAAGGAGTTAGGCTAAGGTGAGCCATTACCATGCCATTGATATTTTGTCGCTTGCGTATGTCAGTTAGTAAAATTTCAGTATAATCATTTTGTCTTTACAGAATTAAATATCTACGGTAAACTAAGCCTTGGGCCTCGTAGTAAGTCCTGTCGATAAACGTAGGAAATTAATACGTTATCTGTAATAAATTAATACTAATCTAGTTTTTTAATAGTTCACGGGGATAAATAGTTGTAAATACGTGTTCATAGTGTCAAATACTGTAACCACAAATTGTTTCTGTAAATTGTACATGATTAGGCCGAGATATTATCTCGTAACAATTGCATCGTCTCTCATAAATTTCCTTACTAAACTTGTTAACTGTTCTATAAATAATTGAATCGGTAACTTTATGTCCTAATGTTTGTATATTATTTAGTTTTACTCAGAATAATGTAAAGGCAGTTGTCATGAAATTTATACCTACCATTGCCGTGAAAGTGCATACATTAATGCATTATGTTAATACTTCAATACACTTTACTATAATTATTGTAATTAATTATTTTAAGTAAGAACAAACGTAATTAATTTTTTCTGTGTCAGAATAATTATGCTTTGTGTTTAAGACCAATATTGTATATCATTGTAATTGGCAGATTCTGCGCTTTTTTAATGTACTTATGTTTATACATTAAACGTTTCTTTACATTTTACTGGCCGCTGTAAGCTAAATACGAGTATGTTAGACACACCAACAATAGTGACAGATGTTGCTGTTTTAGTCAGCTGGTTTCTTTTAAGTTAAGTTTGACATTGTTTTCTTGATTGATATAAGTAATGTTTACTGATTTCAATGAGCCGCAGAAAATGAATAACACTGACTTTATGAAATTAAAGTTTCAATATTGGATTGCACGGACGATACAATCGACGGCTCGTGTGTGTGTTTGGGTCCGCCCAGTTGGTGAGTAGACTTTACACTACTTATTCCATCGTGCTCCCCTGGGAGGTCGGAATAACTCCGTCAATGTCATTGTGGAGCCTCTACCTATCGGACTAGGCTTGAATAACTGCATCAGGGTGGATACAGTTTCGAACTTTGACAAATGGGACTCAACTTTAATTTAATGTCTAGCCATTATGTATTCATGTGAATTATTGTTTTGTAATTTTGTAGTTCAGGAATATGGTCATCATGATTTTGGCCACTGTAATTTTGTATTAGTAATCGGAGCGCTCCTACCGTAATAATTTTTCGTATTTTTATTTCAATTGGCCAACGAGTTAAGTTTAAGTTAAGTTAAATAAATATTTGTTTATTTAGTTTAAGACTTTAGCACTGTGAGAGAAATAGGCAATACAGAATGAAATATGTGAAATATTGGTTTTAATTTCTAATTGCCTGATATTTAATTAGATACCTTGCAACTTACTATTAGAAAATAATCAACCGAAATCTGTGGCTAATTTAAGTACCTAAGGCTTAGTGTCGTAAACCTAATAGTTCTTGCGTGCATGGTAGTGGTCTCGATTGAGCATACCTGAGGGCAGGAAACTGTTCCTTGTTGGAGACCTGCGACTATCACACCCCATCAACAAGGTGGCACCCTTATTACCGAGCAAACCATAACCATCTGGGTATCCGTCAATCTTAGTAGTCCTCTGTCACTGCGCAAGAACTTGGTTGTCCTGGCGCTCTACCAATACTCACGCCCTTCTCCACTGAGCGAGGCCGACAATATTGCTAACCCGCGAGGAGGGGTGGCATTTTAAGGTTGCAATGTTGATCGTGTGAGTTTATTTTTTGCGTTAATTTAATACCAACATAAATGTTAAATTTTTGCTACGAAATTATTTTAATAGAATTACTGATTTACGATTTAAATTTTAATATTGTCTCGAACAAATATATGAGTTAATTTACATTATATTATTACTGTTCACTTCATTTGTATTCCTATAATTTTAAATATTGTCAATTCAAGAAAATCTTTTACCACTGTTATTATTTCAAGGATTTGCATATATTACATTTGCCTCTTATTAGCAAACAAAGGTAATGCATAAGTAAGTTCACAAAATTATGACGTCATAGGGACTAAATATTCAAAACCTTCTGTAAGAAAGGCAATTATTAACTTTTTACACCCTGGCAGCATAAACATTTATATTAATAAATTTATTAAGAGAATAATTTAAAAATATTATACACGTTTAAACGTTAATTTAAATTAAATAAATATGTTTCATCTTTCTAATATCCATTTATAAGGACATTATTGTCACAAATATTAAACCGTTATCAAAATGTGATTTTCAAGAAGTTAATGATATGGAAGCAATAAAGTAAAGACAGATTTGCGCAAAGTGTCGGCCATTGTAGCAAAGTGAATACGCTAAAGTTTTATAGCAAATTACAAGCTTTATCAACATCACACACTCCATGAACTCCGCCATTCTTGGGCGAACAGGAATTATCCTTGTTTGTTTAAACAACTGCTTTTAGTACTTTTGCCTGAGATTAGAAAGGGTTGAAATATAGAAGTATAATATCATTAAGAATAGCTTATATTGAAATAGTATGTTGATTGTTTTTATCCATGATTTATATATGTACGTATATATATATATATAGCTGTCTCAGTTCAACACTGTAATATCTAAAAAACATACACTTCTGAGATAATCGAGTTAGAAGTTTTTAGCATTACAAAAAATCCTATTTATATGGATGCTTTATAAATTATGAATGATAAAAAATGTTGTTATATGTATCAATTCATCACAACAAAGTAGAAAAATGCTCATTGTTAATTTTTTGTTACGGTAACTGAGAAATAATTATTTTAATAGTACTACTTTGAGTTGTTACTGTTGAAATAATTTTTTTACTTTTAATTTTCAGATGTTACCTTGATTTTGGAATGTTACTGTATTGCATGGAACAAAAATTCATTACTAAACTATTAATAACAGTCACTGATTTGTTATATTTTTATTTCAATATATTTTTTAGGTTAGGGAACTATAAAAACACTTTTTTAGTGTTTTAAAATTACATTGTTTTTGTTGGTCACACGAAATTAAAACTTAAAGTAATAATGTTTGTACAATTGAATATTTTATACTAAACCTTATTAACTTATTAGTCATCAGCAGTAACAGATGTATTTAATGAGTTTCATTTCGCATAAGTTTAATAAATCATTTTTCTTCGAAATTGAAATGTCGGTGGAGTGTTGTAAGCCGGCTTCAGGGTAGCAGAAGTCTCATGTGAAATTGTGGATTTGCCAATATACTTTCTTGTTGATACCCTCTTTGTTGAAGTAGTGTCTTTCCTTACGACTTCTATGAATCCATCTTTTCTTTTTATTATTTTGTCATCGATATTAAATGACTCGAAGTCTTCGTTTTCATATGTGGTTTTATACAAAACCTTCTGTGGTGCCTCTTTGTTAACTTTGAACAATTTTACATCGGCCCACACCACTCTTTCCGCCTTAGGCGTGTACTGGAAGTTTTTACCTATGGCATTTTCGACTATCTGCCAGTCATATATGTCTTGCGTATCCATTTCTTTCACTTGGAACTGATTCTTTTCTTTATTAGCTACTTGCATCACTGCAACTAACTGACTGGGTACATACAAAGGTGTGTTATTTGTTGCTCTTTTTATCTGCCTTTCTATTGCTGAATGCATGGTATCACCCTCATTTTGAGTATGGCCAACTATATGGTATTTGTGGGTGATCGAGGCAATGTCTAAAGTGTTCACTGCAAATGAATACATTGATAACAAAACAAGGTTTTTATTCTGCCCCCGACAGTTGTCAGAGTAGAATATGACAGATTTTCCTTGGCAATGATTCTGCAAACAGTCATAAATAAACGAGGCAATTTCTAATGCCCCTCGTTTTGCGCACCCTTCGTGCCAAATGTAGCAATATCCTTGTTTATTGGTGGTGTCAAATATAGTAAAGTTGAAGGTATAGTAATATTTCGGTTCAACATAACAATTTCACAATCCTTTTGCTGTGCAAAGTCTGAAAACACTATGGGCTCATTTGCTTCTGATGATATGTCCACGGCTACATTTTTATCAGAAGTTACCTCCCCACCAAATGAACAGGAATGAACCTAAAATTAAAAAAAGTATGAGAAGCAGCTCATGTCAGTTCTTCTAGCTGCTATTGATTTAATATACATTGTTATTTACAAAAGCGGCAATTAAAGGACTGATAGTGAGATATTATCTAGGTTTAAGGCGATGTTTAACAATAACGTTATAAAAATTACACTACAATAGGAACTGAGATTTCATAAGGGATTACAAAGCTTATCAATTTTATAAGTCTAGGTTGCATTAGGTTGCAAAGAGGCAATTTTAATTATTTTCCGCCTTAAAATATGTAATTATAGTAAAACTTTACACCATTAAGAGTAGTGTATAGTTGATTTTAGATCATTATTGGTGGAGCCTCTAAACTGAATAAATACCAATTTCTTAATGCTATCATATTACTATGTATATGTAAAAAGTTTAAAATATAACGTATAAAACCTACATAGATATAATATACCCATGACAAACTTATGCCTAACAACATTAGCATTACCTGTTTTAGCCTATCCAGATATGTTTGGTTATCCTGTAACTAAGAAGATAGTACACACAATCCACTTACCTGTTTACACTCTATAATCTGATTTCCTTCAATTGATTCCAACATTCTTTTCCCTCTGTCATCATTTAATTTCTTAATAAAATAATCCATTGTTGAATAATTATTAAACTTTGATGGTCACACTATTACAAAAAACTTCTAACATAACCAAAGAAAGCACATGGACAATACAGTGATATTTTGACATGTTACTGTTTTCAACAGAAAAGAAAAATCAGCTGTTGGAGCAATACTATAACATCTTGAGATGTTTCAGTATTTCCCAGAAAAAAACTATATATTGCTTCAAAGCCATAGTCAAACTACATGCCAAAAAAACAATATTCCTTATTAATATGAGTTGTTACAGTGTTTAACTTGAAAGAGTTTGATCTCAAGAGTAGTTTACCATGATTATCTCAAAATGAAAAAATTTTGAGATGTTACAGTGTTGAACTGAGACAGCGCGATATATATATATATATATATACATATATATTTGTGTGTGTGTGTGTGTGTGTATGTGTGTGTTTAGTAGTGATATATTTCACCCACTTTTAAGTACACGTGTATCGATATATATATATATATATATATATATATATATATATATATATATATATATATGAATGAAGTTTTCATAGCGCTAGAACTCAATATCTTCACCAACACAGAACACATTTTAACAGCCTTAGTATATATTTTAAGCACGCATGAAAAATAAACCCTGCACGTTTTAATAAAGCATTACGATTATACAAGGGCCGTTTTTGTCAATCTCACGCCATGACGGCCAACCACGTGGCAGGTCTGCGGTGTGGGTAGTAGTCGTTCGCGATACAACATTTCTCACTGCCGAGTTAAAGAAGCTAGTTTGTACTGAACAGCAGGCACATAGACATCGTCGTTTTTATTAATTCTCCCGCAAAATGCGAGTGAAAGAGTTTTTTCTGCAAGCAGAAGGGAATAGTACAGCAGAAATCTATCAGAGAATGTGCTGTGTTTAGGAAAAAAGATGAGTGATGGTGTTGTACGTGAGTGGTCATAGAAAGCCAAAGATGTTGACTGACATCCATAAATTTGCTGAATGGCTTCAGCTTTGATATTTCTTACCCAACTTTAAGCTTTTTAAACAATTATATTTCATGTAATGTTAACACTTTTTACATGAATGAGTACGTCAAGTGCTATAATAAACGCATTTTTTCTAAAACTAAATTGTCCAAATTAAATGAAAATATAAAAATAAAGGCGGAATCATTATTATAAAATTCACCTAAATACTTGACTGGAATAAGTCAATAATCGTGATTATATACTTATAAAGTTCTCCATAAAGCATATGAGTCCAGGAAATAGTAACTGGAATAAAACGACAAAAATAATATTGTTTTAAATTATTACTATATCTAGAGATATGATTGGAAAATTCATCTGTCCATATTACACGTTTTATTGTACTACGTTATAAATCTGGAACAGTTTCGTTATTGAAGAGTATCGATACACGCTTGGGTGTTTCATTAAGTGGAAAGATGAAATATTTACACTTTAATTAAAAGTATTACTTGAAACAAGTGAACTTTTTGAGATATTCATTAGTAATTAATTAAAATAGTATAAGTTTTTAACTGTAAATAAAAATAAAAGAATGGAAAGTATTTTTTGTAAAGGAAAGGAAAGTAAAGTGTAACGAACTTACCCAATCTATATACAAATACTGCTTTTGTACCAAGTACACGCATTAAATAATCATTAAATAAAATATTTTTTAATATATAATTACAATACAAATCAATTCATATGAATATAATTTGATGGAATCATAGAACAAAATGGATTTTGTTTCATGGATCGGTAGATGTTGAGTTGTTTTCCCACTTTCAACAAAAACTGTACAAATGTCTTTCTTCTTACACAAAGGTCCTACTTCAATTGGATCAGAGAAACTCAATTTATCCCACGAAAACAGGCTTGTAAGGCTTTAACCAATACCCTTTAACCGGAATAGCTACTGTTGTGTTTTAGTTCTTTACATAACAGCTTAAAAATCTTGGATTATTTTATTGATTATTAATTATATGTACATTTAAAACAATTGTAAACTTTCAAAAATTATTCTGTAAGTAATAAAAAGATTATTTCGATGTGGTTTTTATAGTAAATTTATGAGTTAGGTTTTATATTTATACATAATAATGATCCTAGCACAGAAATAATTAAGAATATAAACAAGCAATACTTAAATTAATTGTTAAAAGTTTCATATTCAAGATGAATGATTTGGAAGGATAATATGATTTCGGAAACTCGCAATGGTAATATATTATGAATAAACGTTTTAAGGATAAAATATTCTTTCTGTCTCACATGTCAAGAAGTCTTAATCGTACTTCTATTTAAATAAAATATTTCTTTATAATTTTATTATAACGTAATATTATATAAATATTTACTATTTCTTAACGCAGATTTTGAAGAGAATATTGACATAAAAAGTAATACGAAGTGCATGTTAAGAACAGATGTTTAAGTTCGGAACGTTTCCAAGTCCCTGTTACATAAAGTATAGTCAATACGTCCCCAGATATTACTAGGTATTAAAGTCCACGGTGTGTAAAATATATGACAGTTTCAAATATATGCCCCGTAATCTGTTTGTTATGTATTGAAAACAAAACAGAATACACATACACTTTTCGTTAGATGTGCAAGTTTTAAAGTTATATTTTTTAAACTTCGTTTTCGAAAACGTGAAGAACAAAAGACTAGACTTATTGATCTGCACTTGCACCCCAATATCTCGACATTTGCGATTAGTCATGTGCTTCTAGAGATTCATAGGGTTGCCCAGATTTTAGTGACACATCGGTTTTGCTCTACCCCGTGTAGGTTCAACTTTAAGGTATAAACCAGCTTAAGGTGAAACCTCACAATAAATTAGATTATGTGTATTAGAATAAACAAATAATACAAAAGCTTGAAGGCGAGGATAACTCATTACATGAGTCATGCCTTCACTAACTATCTCTAAGATATTCTTCTAATAAAATCAAGACCTATTGTTGTTAATAATATTTTTCTTAATTTAAACGGTACTAATAACAAAGGTAACAATGCGTTCTGGCAGCAATCAAGCACTGTAACAAATCAGCCCAAATCAGAGTACTGGGGTGGACTATCTTTTAAATTAGTTCATTCCGTATACATTTCCCAAAGATATAATGTGAAATATGGCACTCGTAATGTGATTGCTGTAAATGTACCAGCTAGGAAGGAGAATACACAAAACACAGTATTCATGCAGAGTCACGTAGCAACACAATCTGGCACTGTTGTACAATTATTGTGGCCTGTCTCCTGAGCACCTGTTACTAGTATAGTAACGTACTACAAAGCTAACTATGTTGTTTTCATAAATTTTTTACTACATTACTTAGTAGATTTGTTTATTCAAGTTAAAACTAATTAATACATTCACCACAAATTGATAAATATAATATTATTAAATAATTTTTGACATGCACTATGGGGCTATATCACAGTAAGACACATACTTTATCTGGTTTGTTGCAATATAAAAGTCTGGCTTTCTTATTCAAAGTAACCAACTATCCGGAATACACATGGATAATAAACTTTCACGGCCGCTGAGTCTGTACTATAGATTTTACTCCAGTACATTTTTCAAATAAAAAGAAACCTGTACACATTTTTTATTCTTTTCAATAACTATAACGATTGAGTAAATCCGTTACATATTTTTTTACATATAGATGTACAATATCTAAATAAACATATATTCTTAAAATGTAATGAGTGGAATATCCTCGGATAAGTCTAATGCCTGTGTTTGAAGTTAAGTGTACTAGTTTATTCTAGACTAAAGCCTAAATTATTTTGGTTCGACTAAGAGAAAGGAGATGGAACTATTTCGATCGGACACAATTTTGAATGCAAAACTCATTAAATTTAGAAACATATTAGAAAAATTAAATGAAAAACATGATTTATATTACTGGAATGCAATTATAATTTAATTTATCATTAGATTTATAGAAGCAAAACAGCAAGAAACTATACCACCAATAAAGTGGTTGAAAACATTAAAGTTATAACGAAAAACTTGTTAACGAAAACCCAGTTCTGAATGTCAGCCAATATTTTGAGAGCACATATATTGTTACATTTACATATATGTAAACTATTATTATTGCCTTTTCTGTATGTCTGTCTCTCTGTCCACATGGTGTTATACCTCGAAAACGTATGCATCTATAGACTTGAAATTGTGCACGTGGCTTTAGTTTTATATAAGTATATCTGAGTTCGATGAACATATATGTTACTAATGGGATTTTTCAGTGAATTAGTAACATTCGTTCCTTATTTTGACATTAGTCTTAATAGTAACCATGATAACAATAAGAAATATCTGGCTGAATATATAACTTTGTAACCAAATCTAAAATAGTTTATACATGTGACATATTAACACAAGCAGCATGATTATCTTAACATTCAGCATCATTTTATAGCTAATTAGTGTGTAGATGTATATTATTTAAACACAAATGAAATCAATGTGTTAAATAAAAATGTGAATGTATCAAGTGGCAAGGATACATTTTTTATGACAGTTCATTTTTAAAAGAACGATTTCAATGACGCGTCACTTTTTGTGTCAACCTGGTTTTTGTATGATTTGTGCTTTAACTATTTAGGTGCATTAACATTATTTTGTAAATTTCAATTACCAAATTGAATCAATATTCGAGTATTATCTATTCTTCGTGCAAATCAGTATCATCCAGCTGTTGTCTGTCACTCTAATTTGTTACTACGATTGTGCAACGATGACTATTTTTCTCAGAAACACTCGAGCATCCGTTACAAATACTCTGGCTATGCCAATCTATAAATGGGAAATTTCCAGAAAACAACTGAATTAAAATTGTTAGAAATATTTAATAAATATTCAAATGTTCAGAATATTGTCCAATTCTGAAGAGGACAATCAAAGCCGTGATTTGCAATGCATAATGATTATTCTGTTGTTATTTAACTACGCCCATTGCTTATTTGGTTACTATTGTTTATTTATTTAAAGTTCCTGTGAAATGTAAACATATTTATTATAATGTTATTAAATTAAATTCTATGATTGTTGACATAAAATTTAAGTTTACTTGTTATGTATTAAAATTGTTATTGTTATGTTATTTATATTGTTAATTTGGCTTGTTTATTTATTAATGCTTATTTATTAAAAGGTTGCAATAAAATATTAAATATTTATTAGAATGTATAAAATTCAGTTCTATGACAGTTGAGTTGTAAATAAGTTTATTTGTCATGTATTAATATTGTTATTGTTATGTTATATTGTTTATGTTATATTGTTAATTTATTGTTATTCCTTCCTGTAAGTTATTATATATGTATAGTTTTTTGTTATTAAATTATATTGCTTATAAACTACAGGGAGATGGTGGTACAACAAAGACTGCATATATAGCCATATAGAATAAAGTGTATAAGAATTAAGTTATAATAACCCCGCACGTGCGAGTGCACATGGGAAATGATAAAATGTTAAAAAAAAACTGTTGTTGGATAAAGTTTTTTTGAATTTAATTGAATTGAACTATCCCTAACTTTTACTATTACAAATAGTACAGGTAAAATGATTGTTCTAACAACATGTTAGGTCTTTTTTATCATTAGGAATATTTGTAGCCTATACAGATTTTTTATGGAAGTGTTAATCGTTGGGCGATGTATGGATAAAAATGGTTGTAAGAATCCTCTGATTTTAAACACGTTTGGTGTGTAGTATATATATATATATATATATATATATATATATATATATATATATATATATATATATATATATATATAAGGTATGTAATAGTCAAATTTAAACTAAATATATTTTTTTATATTGAAGTTTTTTGGACATCTTAATCATAAATAAGTTTTCAAGCTATTGTTATTTAGTGTCACGGCATATATATTTTCCTTTCTAAATTCTTTAGGTACATTGAGGTTTAATTTTTAAATCGTTTTACAGATGAAGCCATTTTTATTGGTTGTATTTACGAAAATATATTTTGCGTACGTAGATGATTTGTTTTTTTTATACATGAGCAAACCTCAATAATGTTAAAATATTCAATAAAACTCTAGCAGTTGGATGTAAAACTTCATGTTTTCATTGTTATTCATTCATATGCATAAAATAGTAAGTTTGCTTACAGTATTCGGGACTATTGCTTTAGTTTTACTTTAATTATGCATAAATTTAGCTAAAAATTGAACAATTTACTGTAACGGAGTACAATGCAATAATAATTAGAATTTGTTTTTCAATAATGATCAATTTTAAAATTGTTTAAACATTTCAATCCAATATTTTCTGTAACTACTTATTGTACGAGTTTGAATAAAGTACCAACATTTTTGTATTCAAAAAGGCTGTCTTTTATGTGTAATAATGTTTTACTAAAAATAATCCTTTTTAAAAGTTATTAAGCGTTGATATTTTTAAGTAGCTGCAATTTTGTTTCGGTAAATAGCAATGTTTTGAGACATTTATTTAAGATGTAGACTGATAAAATAAACAAATCTACACATTTAAAATTTAACATCTTAAACCGTTACAGAGATAAACAACGTTTCATCAAAACAACAAAAAGGCATAAAGACGGATAAATAAGCAATATATATATATATATATATATATATATATATATATATATATATATATATACAGGGTGACCATTAAGTCTTAGGACGACTTTTATAACTTTTAAGCGACAAGAGATATCATAACCAAATTTTGTATACCGTTACTTGAAATTGTAAGCTACTTTTCTGTGTACATGGTGGTCGTATTTCACCTTTGGGGGGACGGCCCGTCGGGGGTTATAAGAAAATCTTTAATGACAGCCTATGTTGAGTTGTACATCATTTTAAACGTCTAGTTGAACTGAAAACAATGCCGCAAAACCGGACTTCAAAAGGTTGATCCAGTCGGAAGAAATCACTGTTCAAAGTTTAAAAAAATGTTTAATACCATTTATACATAAGAAATAACTAATACTGTAGCTGTTAGAAGTTAAGGGGAAATACTTAGTGAACTCGTTTAAAAAGTAGATGTTCAAAATGTTTCGTTTTGGCCGTCTGACAATCTGCTAACCGGTTATAAAAAAGCCGGCTACTGCATTTTGTATGTATACTCGTGGAATAGGTTGAGCTTCATGTGATATCCTATGTCTGAGTTCGTTCAGATCTGTAGGCTGAGTTCGATACACTTTGTTCTTAATGTAGCCCAATAGGAAGTAGTCAAGCGGAGTTAGGTCAGGGGAAACGAGCCGGCCACTCAATCGCACCACGTCTTCCGAACACCACCGGTGTGGGAATCTAAGTATTGCCTTACCTGAACACCATAGTGTGGCGGTGCTCCGTCTTGTTGGAAAAATCATGTTTGGAAGTCAGCGCCCAGAGTAGCTTGTAAAGCAGGAACAATCTCATTTTGGAGCGTATCATGATACTTGTTGGCATTTAAATTTCCATCGATGAAAAAATGGTTCCTATAATTGAATTACGTACGATACCTGCCCCATACGTTTAATTTTTGGGGATTTTGTGTGTGACACTCACTTACCAAGTGTGGGAACATTATCCAATACCGGCAGTTATGCCTGTTAACATGGCCATCAAAACATAAAAGTCGACTCAATACAATACAGTCTAAAAGTATTGGGTTTTGGTCAATTTTATTCATCATAATTTCACTGAATTCCATCCGCCGATCAAAAAACACCTTCGCTTAGTTAGATTTTCAATGAAAGACTGTCTAATGAGCCGTCTTCGTCTGTCACCAGTACTTGGTCATCCAGATCTGGCTCGATCCTTAACACTACCAGTGTCTACAAAGCGAGGAAACTGTGTACTGTGGTGTGGATTTAGAAATAGGAGCTCTATCAGGGAAAAGTAGCATTGAATTAAATGTGTTACGGTCTTACATTATCACCCCAGTCGCGTATCATTAAAATTGTGTTTTTCTTTCACGCTCACTAAGCAACATCTCTTAAAACTTATAACTTGCAGTAACAGGATATGGCCTGCAAAAAGTACTGTAGCTTAAGTGAAACTGATAAGAGAACTGATAGACAGATAAACAGCCATTATGGGGAAGTCCAGTGGATGGGAAACCTTGACCTAGAGGTACTGCTTTCACTTTTCATTGTACTTCTTAATGCAGCAGGTTTTTCTGATTAAACATAGCACATTTTCAGACGGCCGAAAGGAAAACATTTTGAACATCTACTTTTAAATGAGTTCACTAAGTATTCCCCTTAACTTCTAACAGCTACAGTATTAGTTATTCCTTATGTATAATGGTATTAAACATTTTTTAAACTTTGAACAGTGATTTCTTCCGACTTGATCAACCTTTTGAAGTCCGATTTGTGGCATTGTTTTCATTTCAAACTAGACCTTTAAAATAATGTACAACTCAACATAGGCTGTCATTAAAGATTTTCTTATAACCCGACGGGCCGTCCCCAAAGGTGAAATACGACCACCATGTACACAGAAAAGTAGCTTACAATTTCAGTAACGGTATACAAAATTTTGGTTATGATATCTCTTGTCGTTTAAAAGTTATAAAGTCGTCCTAAGAATTAATGGTCACCCTGTATATATATATATATATATATATATATATATATTTATGATTTATACAAAAATTTAATTACATAAGATGGTTTTTTATATTAAAAACAAAGTAAAATAAAATTACAGTATAGATATATGTGTATGTATAATTTAAATTGCAATTGTATTTTTACCTTATCTTTTAAATAAAAAAATATTTAAATAATAACGTCAATTATTTCGTTACCTAAATAAGTCGGTAAAGCAACCCTGTATTTAAGTCATTTTGCAGTTTATTTCGTGAATGCAAATATTCTGGAGTACGACACATTCCTAAATAAAGGGCAAGAATACTGCGGATTTGTAATAGCTTAAGTGTTTATTACTTTTGTTTTATGCAATGTTTTTACTCATAGATTTACAAAGCACCTCTATTGAGGACTGGGAAAAAATATAAATACAATTTTGGAGGAGTTCTAGTAGTTTAAATTAGAATTTGGGGGATATATTTTAATCATAAAATCAACAAAACAAAAGTAATCTTAGATTATAAAACGAATATCTTACATCATGATTATGTTATTATCATAATAGTTACAATAATTAGTACGCAATATTTTATTTCTAGCATTTACAGGCCTTGTTTTAACTATTAACTTTATTTTTAAATAATAACAAATTTTTCATGTTCTCAAGTCATAAACGATAAAAACTATTTAATTCCCAAAACTCGCATTTTATTTTCACAATGTAAAATATCATCACATATTTTCAGCTGTTTTTCATGCCCCTGGTTAGGAAATTTCACAAAATTCCTATTTTAAACTCCTTTAAATTCTTTTAGAGTGATTTTTTCATATATTTAGAGATTTTATTTATGCATTATTTTTATTATATACATTAAAATAATGAAAATATACCAAATCACTAATAAATATTTTTAACACCTCGAACTGATCATAAATCCTTTTTAATTATTATTATTTCTATGTACAACAAATAGAGTAAAATTACTTCGTTGGTATCCACTGTTTCTGAGAGATGTTGAAGCTTAAGATTTTGAAGGAATAAGAATAAGTATAACATATGAAGTTGTCAAGGATGTCTGTCAGCTATAAGGAGTCTACAACTGCCTTCACAAGGCCAAGCTCCTTTAACGATCTACACAGCAGTCCCCTTTTCTGTTGTTGGCATCCTTCATATTTTGACATTTATATTTGCATCTCTGTGTTTAATCTTTTGTTACAGATTTGCATAGAACAATATAAAGTAATCATAATCTCACTAACAGTGGTAAGATATGCTTATTTAGCATTTATTCTCGCTTTTTCTTAATTATTCCGTATTTCGGTAACTACTCAAGCATGTCATATGAGTTTATATGTTATATTATGTATTGTTGGCATGTGGCCCTACATTTTTCATTTTTAAATTAAAATTTCATTATTTCCTATAACTTCAAAATTCATTAAAATCATTATTTAGATGAGAATTATCTTTGAAATTTCGCTACGGAAAATATTTGACGAAGCATGAAGAATGTTTGTGAAAACTAATAAACCATTCATTTTATACAGTTTTCGTAAAAAAATCATTTAGTGTTATGGATACTTGAGTTTCAATATCCAAACTGTTAGTTATTATTATAGTGATTACCTGCCGGAAAGCATAAATGACATTTAACGGTTTCACGGTTAATCAGGAACATAATATCGGTCTATGTTTTGAAAGGATAACCCTTAGACACATTTACCCACAGTACCACGTTATTGGATATGTTTATAAAACTTGCCTCACTCCATACCTGTTTTTTTAGTTTTCACGTCAGAGATACAAATAATTTGTAACCGGGTTTTACCGATTCTTACACTACTCAAGGGAATTAAATATGTGTACAATATTCATAATTATAACAGTATTTTATTGAATATAATTAAAGTAGAATAACTTATCTAAGCCAACAGTTTAAAAAATTACTAATATATATATATATATATATATATATATATATATATATATATATATATGGAACATTTTAATAGATAATTATTCTACTAGTACTTTTTAATAATAATATTACTAATTTTATATTAACCTGAAAGTGTTAAAAAGGGCTTCTCATATTATAAGTGTATATTACTAATAGTGTAGTGTATTATTAATTGTAAAGCTGTGCTAAGAAAAGATTCGAATAATTTAATTTTGTGGGTACAATGCGGTTTTAAACTATATATAAAACAAAGTTTATATTTAAACTGAAAGTGGTTAATATCAGTATACTGTGAGTTGCTCTCCAGTGCTGGATGTTGTCCGGTGCGGAGCGAACGTGAAGAATCCAACGCTGACCAGAAATCCGGCTTGCGTTTTACCGCGTAACACTAAATGAAACTAATGATAGCAAACGGGTGTTTTATAAATCGAAACTTACTAGACTCCCTCTACAAGATTCTAAGTTAGAATTACAACTTTTTTGGAACTCGATTGGTATTCAACTTATACCAATCTGATATTCAAATTACGTCCCAAACTCTGGAAAGGCAGATGAAAATCTATTTAATATTACAAAAATAAACCAGAATTTCAATCTATATAATTCAAGAAACAAAACATTGACCCATCACTTGCAATTCATCAGTTATAAAATTTAGGCATATCTTCAACTACCTTAACCAAATTCTAGTTTAATGACGGTTTTCGTCATTTGATAGCATTTCCACCAGTGGAATAGTAAGAGAAGACCAATTTGAGAGAAAAATTTATACGTAAGTTAGATACATGTAACTATGTAACCGAGCAAAGTCTCAGTATTTCATACACTCACAGGATTACTAGCTACTCCATCTCATAACTTCATATATTAAACTTCATATACTGAAGCAAGAAAATCTCATATACCGACTAGTTTGTATCTCGTCATGAACTGTGTGCATAGTTCACGTTCTTTCAAACAAGAAAGATAAGTTTCTTGCGTAATATTTAGCAAATTCGACCTCTACAAGGAACCATTATTGATTTTAAGCAACCTTTAATTCAGTGTAACGTATTTTCTGTCACGTTTAAATTTTTCTTGCACAAAGGGACTGTGACAAGAGATTTATATTAGTCACACATGAATATGAATAGCAGATAAAACTGTCAATTCTCAGTTTTTGACTATTAGATAATTAATGATAAATAACATTCAATAACAATTCAATGACTACGTGAGTATAGTGTACATTCGTCACACATTTTTATCAGCAACTCTGATAAATGCTACTTATGAAATTACAAATTATTTTATAAATAACTTTATAAGACTTTCTGGACATTTAAACTCTAATTTGGTTTATTAGAAATAAGTTATTGCAAGAAAGCTCGGAAAATTTATAATTTATAATAATTTAAAAATTAGTAATTTTTTTAGTTTTGTATTCTGAATTTTATGGTTTTGTGATAGTTTAAAATTACTTTTTTATAATCAGATAGAAAAAAAACATTCATTATTTCATTCGTTATAAAGTCAGCAGTTGTATAATGTGAAGTATTAATTATAGAGATTTTGTGAAGCAAAGCTGAATTTTTAGCAGAAGCAATTTCCCATCTCAAAGGGAGCCTTCTCATTACCTTTCGGAATTTCGATCCAAGACTTAATAAGCGAGAAATTAACACGCCGATACGACGTAAGTCGTGTAACGAAAGTGCATAAACGATATTTCACAGTCAGTTAAATTTTGTGTAAAACCCTTTCATCTGCACGCGTGATTGTAGGCACAATATCTTTACACAGCGCCCTTCATTACTACGTATTCATTTGCTTTATAAAAATATAAATTTGATAGTCTAGGCAGTTGTTTGTTTCATCATTGTTTGTATACTATGAAAGATAATTCGTGTAACAGCTTAGATGCTTTGTTGGATAGTTAACTAATTTATTTACGTAAGAAGCGCTGTGTGAATATGTGTTTTAATAACGTATTAATAGTTTGAAAAGTACACAAACATGTATATTATTAAATAATCTTTCTATTTTTTATTTGTATTTTATTTTATTTTCGGTTTGCAAAGTATTTTATAATATACCTTTTTATGTTGTTATGTTGTATCGTAATTAATTGTGAAACGTAATGTTACATCCTAGTTACGATACTGTAATAGGAATGATTTGATTTATTTGTGTTACAGGTTAAGTGGAAGAGAGGCTTTTTTAGTCCTTACTTCGCCTCTAAAAATAAAGACATTTCTCATTTATTATTTACTGTTCCCTATAAAACCTTTTACTATTAAATGATTTTCAAAAATCGTATATTAATATGTCATATTCGAATTAATATGACACGTTACAGATTATGGTAACAGTAAGAATCATTTCGCATCAATATAGGCATCTATAATTACGTCTTAAATTATAATCACATTGTACTGAACGTTTGAGAAAATTTACTTTCTACTTTTGTGTATGCTGATATTTCAGACCTCTAGATATAACTGTTTTAATAGATTTTAGCATGTTCCCTGTAGATAATATGATAATACACTATTATATTGTATTTGCAACATACACCAGAAATGTATCAAACAAACTGTACTGATATATCTTCCAAATACCAGTATCTCAAGTAAAGATGTGATTAAGCGACGATTCTTAAATACCTACGAGGTGTGAGTAAGTTACACCACGTGTCGTTGATTGCATGCACAATTCTAAATACAAAGGTACCTGTGATATTACACATGAGTTGGTATGTGACATTTTAACATGTTATATATTTGTACTAATTTAGTTGAATACTTGATTTAATATGCGATTCTCTCGTTCTCATCATGGCCAACCATACGAACAATGTAAAACCTAACGCCATGCCATATCTTTTGGAGAGACATGCACAATCACCAAACTAGATTTTATGTTCATGCAGAATTTCAAGTAAATAAGTCAGTTCGTCCAGATATTTCGTAAGGTCACACAAAGTTTTTCTTGCTCTTTGAGATTACTATTAAGGCTTTGCTAACAGTCCACCAATTGCTTTTATTGTTTACACGTTTACCCGTATGTTATAAATGGTGCCATTGGCAAATCCGTTTAAATGTCACCTTAAGTGTTCTTAAATAACTCATTGACATTGGAAGACCTTTTAATTTCAATTAGTACTTGAAACTATTGAAAAATTACATGAAATAATACATTTTACGACCAATGTTCTCTCATGATCCGGTTAAGTTTTACTCATGTATATCCTAATGCTGCAAAATAAACAGTATTTGGAAATATATTTGATTTAGTAAATTAGTCAGTGTTTTTTATGATATAATAGAAATTTTTACATTATGTCATGATAGTGTTACGTTTCTTGCATTTTTTGACGTGACAACGTCTTAAATAAGGTTGCGGCTCGGAGTCACTCATGAAAAAGTGTAACGGCCGGTAACGTTACGATGCCCGTCCAGTGGGTCCGCCGCACTGGATCTGCACGGGATAAAGCAGATAACTGTGGGTCCGCCGCACGGGATAAAGCAGATAACTATGTTTATTCGTAAAAATGTGGAGTGCTTAGATTCGTCATTTACAACAACTGCAACAATAAAGGTAAATAATTGTACACTGATATTTCATTATCGTAAACTATGATTGATTGATTAATTGTTAGATTGACACAAAAGTTGAGAAACTGAGTTTATAGGTTATGTCATATTATTGACAAATGTTGATAGTGTTAAGTAAATTATTAGTTTAAATCACTCTGCAATCAATCGTAATTCAGTCGATTGAGAAGAAACAGCGCGTATTGCTAGTCAAACATTTAAAATAACAAATTATAACCTCTAACCTGTCATAACAGTGCGACCAAACAAACGAACTAAACCGACCAATCACCACGCGCGGAGTTAGAATTTAACTGTGTTTAGCAAGAATTTCAAATTCCAATTTTAGTAAATGTTTTATAGTAAAACAATAACAAATTTTAATTAATTTTAAATTATGTACAATGTTTTAGTAAACAAAATATATTTCTATAGTTAAAATTTGTGCAATTCTTATTTTCATTCAATTCCTTGTTCCTATTGTGCAATTTAATAATATTCATATCAATAAATATTCTACCGAGAAAAAGACGTTGTCACGTAAAATCTTCGCCCGACCATCATTAATAGAAGTCTAATTTTTGGCACTAAAGTTGGCTTTAAATACTGATATATCAGTTAATGTGCGTTTCTGAGTCTTATAAAAGAACTTTTGTTACAGTATAATATGGAATCAGTAGTTCTAGATTTAGCAGTAACTAATGTAAATACTGATAGAACTCTGAAATCAATAAATATGTTTGTTTATAAGTGACAAATTTGAAAAGCAAACAATTAGTTACAGCTAGCCCTTGTATTTTATGCCGTATGGCTAAAATTATTCTAACGAAAATGTTAAGATATCGAACGTTTGATATTTTTATGTAACATCAACAAAAACGTTTTCTTTGTAAGCTAACTATTTAATTTTAGTTTCTTTACAAAGTTCCATGAGATCATTTATAGTGTTTATTACATATGTATATAACCTATATTATATTACTTTTATTATACTAGTATATTTAAACTGGCATTCTGGAATAAATACATGTAAGGCTTTATAGTAACATTTGTTAGAGTATTGTATTGAGTAGTGTTACCTTGAACGAGGATTTATGGATTTTAGTATTTGATTTGAGTTTCATAAATGCAAATTTTTAGAAAACGCGTATTCCGAGAATAATTCTCAGGTTGTAATTTTATATAATTTAATACTCACTGATAAAACACCTTTAGGTTCGTTTGAATACCAAATCGTGAATAAACTTTCTATTCATATAATTAAAATGAGGGGACGGAATTAAACTGTCCGCTTTTAAATAAAGGAGTTGAGCACATTTATTAGCAGAAAGTAATGTGTGAGACTTCATAAGGCAATTATAACTGGCTTATTGAAAATGGACGTCCGACAGTAAATAAAGGGCTTAAAGTTCCTAAAGCTCTAAATATTTTTTAGTCTGAGACATCGCATTACTAGTTACATTGACATACATTTTTCATATAATATTTTATATTTGGTACATTACAAAGGGCTATGTAAAAAATAACAATTGCTTTGCTATTAATTATAAGTTTCTTATATTGTATTATTCACGATTGTAAAAGAGTTATAATCTTTTGTGTGTAGACATTTATGTAATAATATAATCTACGCATGTACTATTATGATTGAAAAATTCTATACTGATATGCTTTTCAAACGTCAGCCAAAACGCTTTATTAGTATTTAAGCAAGGATATGTTCAGTTAAAAGTTAACCATAATATCCATAGCCCCAGAGCAAAACATCTTTTTTAATGAAACTACCTTAAACTTATTACAATGATATATAAGACGAAATTTGTGGCCAATAAATTTGACTCCATACATTGAACTGTAGAATTAAAACCTCTTCCCACTCAATTATTAAATTAACCTTGGAACTGGATGAGCTATAACCATTACTGTAGTGGGGTTTCCATCTAATAGATGCCCATATAACACTAGGTAGGTTATAAATATCATTCTAACAACATCTCCGTTATAATTAGTTTCTATAGCATCCGCAGGTGTAAGCTGTAAACTATTTATAGCTTATTAAGGTTTACTTGTTAATTCCAACCTGGGAAATCTTAAAAATGCGGAATTTCCAATCTACTCTAAAATTTAAAGTTTATTTTTGAGGATGGAAGGATTGTGAAGGAAACGGGTTTGCCATCGTTCAGTGATACAAAAAAATCAGTAACACTACGTTTCGAGATCTGCAATCTGATCTCTTCTTCAGGTAAATAACTAACCTAACACATAATTTAAAACTAGGTTTAAATAAACAAATCATACCAGAGCGTTGTGACACGAGTATGTCAGGAATTACAGCCACCATGTTGTGTCAACTTCACTAACTCTAAAACATGCATTTAATAAAAACCTAACACTGATCCACTTGTTCTCTAGTCAGTCGTAGGTGGTTGGTCGACGAATGCAGACGCATTTTGACCTATATTTTATAGCTAAGTTTTAATACTTAGTTTTGTGTTTAGTTTTTATATTAAGGGCAAGTTTTAGATGCATGTTATTTATTGGTGCGGTGAATATTTTACATCGATATCTCAATCCGTTGGTTTGATGTGTATATATATATATATATATATATATATATATATATATATATATATATATATATATGCACTCTGAATATGTAAATGCTTATATCTAGATTCAATATTAGAGAGCTAAATGGCTTACTGTTCTACTCATCTTCTAAAAAGCATTCAAGTCCAAAGTTAGAAATTTATTACATCAAAACCGATAGTTATTAGTAAAACAGCTGTGTGATACGCGACGTTCCCGTAGGATTAAGAACCACATAGAGATCCAACACTTCACGTTTAGGTTTCAACATTAATAAGCTAAACAGCTTAGTGGCTATCTAATGCTCTTAAAAGAGATAATATCAGAGTTAACTAAGAGTGAAGTTAGAGAGACATTTTTCTGCTTCATTCAGTTGCAAGTGCAATGGCTGTGTTTACGTTCTTTCAATTACATAGGAGATTAGAGAAAGTTAATATTGAATATTAAAGCAATGTTTATACATAAAAATATTCTAATTTACTACATTTATATTATATCATAAAAATCATTTCATATTTTACTAGATAGTGAATTATTATATTAATAAAATATAGTTAGATTGAATTATCATTGTTAATTTCAAATAAGGCCTTGTTTTCCATGGTTTAAAGCATATTATTTTTTTAGATTTTTTTATAAATTAGTTTCATATTTTATTTTCGAAGTAGTTGCAGGTATGTCAACCACATAAGTTTAGTCAAAATGGATTAACAAAAAACTTTGAAGGTTAAACTCATTATTGGGTTAAAGATAGTAGGAGTATTTAGAAATAATAATTGTTATTTTGTAGCAATCTTTAGTGTTGTTAAATTAATATTGAAATTTAATGGATTTAATAATATGTAATATGAATTTGATAATTGAATCAGGAGATGTACTTGCAATTGAAAAATTCAACATGTAAAGAGAGCGCACAAGAAAAATCAACGTAAAATTATTGTAATTCAATTCGTATTAGTAGATGTTTCAAACCACAAAACATCATACCACACATAACACATATTTGATAGGAAAGGTTGCTTCAATATCAATATTAAATTTTTCTTCATTCCATTTTATGCTTATTGCAGCGTCTTAAATCTAACAGTGTTACAGACTAGATTCTTAAAATATGGAGTTCACATCCGTCTGAAGAGATACAAAGAAATAGGGACGAAAACGACAAAAACGAACTTTTTGTATCGTTTTGACTTTATAGACACCTAGACTACAATATATGTCTGTCTGGTTTACGTAACATCCATGCGGTGTAACCGATATGAAGTGTTTGTTCACTTTGTCTCATCAGCTGCACAATTGAGTGTACCGACTGGAAAGTATCATGCCAGATTTAGGTATATATAAAATTAGTATTTTAACAGCTTCTCGAGCATATTCTGTGTGGTTTAAACAAAATTGAGCTGTTCCTTTTTTATTACCGTTGAAAACACTCTTGAAATTTGGTTTCCACAAACAGATGTGTGGACATTTATATGTTGGGAATATTTTGATGAGGTACATGTCGCTCATTGCAATTTAGCTCAGATGTAGTGAACATGTTTACAATGGTCTTTTGTGTAACTAAGACGGGAACGATAAAATCGGATTTCAAACTTATAAAAGATTTTAAAGTTTATAATAAAATCGTATGAAATTTAGAGATCTCACATAGGAACATATGTAGCCTAATGAAATGAGATATAAATTTGAAAATTTGCACGAACGCCGGTGAAACACATTGTTTGGGGTACTACTGACTTATATTTTATAATTAGGGACATAAATAATTACAAAAATATGTTGTATAACTATAATGAATGGCTTCATGACTTTATATTTATGGCTACCGCCTTATCGTATATTTATAAATGGTAACTAGTTCGGGTCGATAGGGAGTAACAAGTGTTTCTTTATTGGGTAAAACAATGACACACACAGTTCAGTACTTCTCGTAATTGATCCAGGCTCTATGTAGGGGTGTAGGTTGCAAACAGTGATAGACTTCTTCTATTCCTGCGTTGAACCATTTTAGTATGATATTCCTCGTGAAGGAAAATACAAAAACGGGAACAAAATTTATATTCACTGATTTATTTTCTATAAAAATACATGTTTGCAGTTTCTGATTGAAAAGTTATTGTTTTTAAAACTTAGTAACACAAGTAACTTTTATCAGACAGTTTTGATGCCACAATGTGAATGAAAGTTCTAATACCAAGTTACGTTTATTGTCCATGATAACAAAAATATTATGATTCCATATAAAAACGCATTTATACATTTTTCAATAAACGATCATAAAGAACAATAACTTAAATTGGATTAAACGGAAATAACGTGTTTTAGGATTTTATACAACAAGAAACTGCCATTATTTTTACCACCGAATTCGTCAATAATAATTGAAACACTAAAATTACAGTAAGGAAATGTTGACCCAGCCTCAAAAACTCAGCTGGGTCAACATTGAGTAGGGGTTCCATCACTCTTGTGCAAAACGTTTATGTTAGCAAACAAATACTTGAATATAAAATATGGAACATCAAATAATACATAGACAATTTTTTTTTTTCAAATTATATTTTAATATTAATGACATTACTTCTTTAAAAATAAGTGTAATTATAAATTATATTAAATGCATTACAACCTGTAAATTGCAGAGGTAATTGTACTGTCCTTGTTAAAAATAATTTTAAACCACTAACGCTGATAAATTATATTGAGGTAAATATTATATAACCTATATATAATATATATAAATATTATATATTATAAACACTTTCTATATACGTATATATAATAGTGTCTTAAAAGTACCACCACTCCCCTATTAACTTTCTTATGAATAGAGATGTAATAATTTACTATGGGGATATTTATATGACCAACTAAGGAGGTTTTTGACGTAAGAAACTTTATTCTACTCTCCCCACCCGCCCTAAAATAAGGTATTTTGGGGGTTTGTCAAAATATTTGTATAGGAAAAATTTACTGGAATTATAAAAAGAAAACGAATGGAGCAAACTAGACGTTTCTAATGTTACTCTATCACATGTGGTGGCTAATTAAAGTTTTAATGTTTTATAAAATCTCTACAACCAAAATTACATTTAAAATTATTGTAAGACAGATAAAACATGCACTCACTAGTTATTTTTAGAACTTACTACACAAAATCATAAAACAAGTCGTTACAAAAACCAACAAAAATATACAACCATGATTGACATAGCATTTATGAGGGTTTGTTTTGTTTCAAATTTTAAACCGCTAAATTATTTATATTTTTTTCGTAATTGCAAGTAAATGCAAATGGATTTAACTTATAAATAGAATAGTGTGTTTTTTGTATTACTCCTACTTCGAGTTCACATGTGCGCTGTTTTACATACAAATCGCTGGCACTTACAGTTCAGTAACGGCATATACTCGTATGTAACCAAATGTTTGCACAAAAGTCAGTTGGAAACCTAAAATTAGAAAGAGTATGTTTGTTTCAAACGGATGCAGTGACTTACATGTAAATTGAGTTTAATTTTAAGCTAAGTACCTTATAACAAATAGCCAAGGAGTCAAGAGCCAATTGTCACTGTCCAAGCACACAACGTAGTTTTTTTAATATATGTATATAGAATTTTCCCTTAAGGAAGAGATCGATCATCAGCTAGTTTAGGTGGAGATCTAAATGGTAGTATACAAATAATATAAGATGTAATAATGTATGTGTGACATGAAATGTGATAACTTGACCAACTTAAAATGAACTGATGACACAAAATAAGCTAAATTAAATAACTAGTGTAGTACCAAGCCTATATTTACTTTCTTTATATAGTTGACTGACGATGGCAAAATCGTTATTTTTGTACCTGACGAATAATGTTGTGTATGTAGATAAATAATTGTATCTAAGAATTTTTTTTGTTTAATATATTAAACCTTTCAATACGCTAACACTTCGATCTCAACCAAATAAGCACCAACCACGTAATTACAACAGGTTTTCTGCGTTCAATTTACAAATTACCATTCGTTCCCTAGACTATAACTGGGTTTGATTACGTTTTTAAGGGAGTCACCATAATATGCAATATTAGATTATTAAATATAACTTAGTCTTATGCACTTGTTTTTGTTTACTGATAGATGTACTGTTGCCAACGATATGAACGGCGCAGATCCCATTACTATGTGTGTTTGGAGGTAATTTTTTTTCTTTTAGATGTGTACCATGTATGTATAACCAATCAAACTGTAATGAGACGTCCTGATGTAACAGATTATATGTTGTTTAAAAGATAGTAGGATTCTACAAATGCATTGTGAAAATATTGTTATGTTGAAATGATGCCCTTTAAATAATGCATCTTTAATCCCTAAAAAAAGGACTATACGAGAACTATTTATCAGCTTTTAATTGTGTTGCCTAACTCAGAGAGACCTGGTTAGTGACACAATGTGTGTAAGAGGATCAGAATCATTTAGGTAAGAGTTTTTGGTGGAAACTGCGCTCCAAAAACTTACAGAGGTTTAAACATTTTAGTATGGATTAGAAATATATTTCAGACAATCACTAATGCTTCTTGGAACTACCAGTCGTTTAATAGGATATCTTGATTAAATTGAACCATTAATTGAGGAAATGTGCATGAAAATCCATTTATAGATCCCAATGATCGAGTCTTATAATAGTGTATGTATCTAAATTAATGTGACTGATGTTATTAAAGCATTATGTCCTCCAGGATAGCTGCACAGAATTTAGTTATAAACTTTAAACTTTTTTTCATGACAATTTAACTACGTAAGCTAGATTGAACACAATGGTGGTGTATGATCCTGGAAGGGAATTGGCTAAGAATTATTGTAGCATTGTTTAATTGTGTCGGAGTTGACGTCCATATGTTAACAATTAAAGCAATAAATGACAATCTTCATTATCAATCACAGTTTGTAGTACTTGACAGGTTGTCATGTCGATGTGTGTAAGTGACAGTTACATGGTTTCCCTCGATGCGTTTTCATTCAGGAATATTGATGATATTCTGGATTTATTAATTTTTGATTTAACAAAAATTTACAGGAGCCTCTCTATTTAGTATTATGAGATTTTTAGGCTAAGAAATTGCAAATAAAACAAGATTTAGAGTTTCCCTCTGGAATATAATGTCATTCAACAAGGATAATGTTGTTTTTTTCATATATGTACACGTATACTAATTCGTATCTTTCAAGCATTTTTAGATAACTTCTGTCATAAAAGGAAAGTAAGCTGAATCTCAAAACCTTGTAGTAAATCAAATGATTTAGTACTTAGGAGGAATACTGACCTAATCACTTCTAACTAGCAATATTATTCAAAAAAGTATTTTAATAACATTTCTCTTAATGCTCTAGACAATGTTTCATTTAAGCTATACATTATATCACTTTCAGGTAGTAATTATATAAAATCTGTACTATTCCTATTATGAAGTATTTTTCTCACAGTCCAAATATGGCATTTGTTTGGTTTATATCTATTATTTATGTAATTAAAATAACTGAGATTTTGGCAGAAAAAAGATTTTAATTAGTGAACCAATTATAAAGAATACAATATTTGTAATATTAAACATTACATTTACTTCTTAATTTAAATCAACATGTCGTGTAAATAAGTATTTTTATAGCGATCTACTTTTGCAGACCTAATAACTAAGTTTTGTGCGTCGTGTATTTAGGATTAAAATTCCAGAAGAAGGTAAAAGTGTTAGCATTTTGGTCGATTTCAGTAACTCCTGTATCTGATTACGGATCGGTCTACGAGAATATGGATGTAACATTTGCAACTTCTTTGTAGTGCGCCATATATTTACAAACAAAGGAAAGATATACTATCATTGTATAACAGAAAAACTAAACTTCATTACTAGGCTCGAAGGTTACCTATTGCGAGGCCAGATTGCATTCACGCGCCAGTTAAAGCCGAGAGGGGAAAACTCTATCGAGCTGCGTAATAGAACGAGTACTAAACGATACGTTTCATCAATACATCTAAAAAAAACGATATCTTATAAAATATATTTAAAGAGAATGTCCAAAATTTTTAGAGCAGTAATTATTCCTTCACAAGGAATCGTCATTGCAATTATAAGGCGATACACTATTATCATTCGCTTTGGTGTTACAATCAGCTGTTTTTTGAACCAATAATGCTCCTTTTGGCTAAACCTCGCATTTTTTATACAGGAAAAATCTATATTTACACGAGTAAGTAGTTTTTGGCTAAAGAAAAATGAACTGATTTAGTTCAAGGAAACGCCGATTTTCACAAATCTCGGCTTTAATGGAAAGTAGCTTATTGCCATTTGAAGTGATTAAATCTATTAACCACATGTTACCTATGTAACTCTGAAAATAACATACAAAATCTCATATTTTAAAATTTATTTAATAAAAATGAGTTAACTAATATAAGATTGACACCAAGAACGAAATATTTAGTACACTGTCTCTATATATGCATTAAACAAACGACCCAGGTTCAGCGAAAACATGCTGCAACATGATCACTATATAGAAAGGTATGTTCTTTAGAAAGTCAAAGTTTATCAAGTCGTGAGAGAACCGTTTCCTCTGAAATCTTGTTACTTATTATTCTGTAGCGCAAGTTGACTAAATATCTTGCGTGAATATCAGGATACAACAACTCAAACTTTAAAATCTTAAATTAAATTTTAAATTTGTATTAAATTTTATCAGTCACAAACTACAAGCTACATATTGTAACGTAACTATTAGTTTAACATTTATTGATTTAATAAGTTGTGTAACAAATAATAGTTGTGTTTTGAATAGCACATAAAACTTTGGTTGTGTTATTAGTGCCAAACAATGATAAAACTCTAGGTTTTCTCATTGTTACTACCTTATTGGAGCCTGGAGTTATACTTAGTTTCTCTAAATCACACTTAATGTAAAAGAAACAACTGGCTACATAAACTGTTAAGGAACTGTGCAAAATAATACTGTTAAATAACTCTTTTCGTTATTCATCGAGCTATTGTAGGTATCTATGCAATCATAATTTTAATCTCACACTTTATTTACAGGATCCATTTCGTTCTTTATTACCAGAACATACATAAACGCATAAACATATCTATCATCGGTTTTATGATGTCTTTTGTCAAAACATCAATTTCTTCTCTTAAGACTTCGAGTAAATTCAATGATGACGTTGTCGCTTCATTATCCATCAGTTAGTATCAATGAGAGTTTCATGCCATTTATCATTACGTTCTGATAATTTTGACTTTATATTTTTTGGTTTATATTGTGATATTTTATGTTTGAACATAAGGATACGGTTTATCTTTTATGCAGTATTGTGAATAAGATTTACAATTGTATAAATACGAATTTTCTTTTTCGCTGTAATCGAATGATCTATGATGTTAGTATTTAGCTCATAAATAAATAAAGTCATATCTCGAAAATATAAGTATAAATAAAGGATTTGTATGAAACTAAAAATAAAAAAGAAACTAAAGGTATTAAAATTGTTTAAATGGTCACATTTAAATAAGTAATAATTTTTATTTGCGATATTGGTTGCAAAGTTAAATCCCAAAGAGTCGATTTTGTGGAGTTACGTAGTCAGTTTTGATAAGGGTAAATCGTTGGATAGTTTACGTATATCCACAAGTTTTCAATAATTGATAGATTTATAAATAAGATAAATACATACACGCGATATGGGTCATCAAGAACATCCGACACCTGATGCAGAGGATTCATAGTTTATGATGTAACAGCTACCAAAAATACAATGTAAGTTTTCCTCTTCAAAACGTATCTTAATAACTTCATTCCTTGTTGAGGCATTGGGACTTTTAAGCATAATCAAAACCATTTCACAAGCAGATCTGTGGTAAGTGACTAATTAAATAAAAATATTTGTAAAAATAATGAGGTTATCTCTATTAAGGTAAATTTTAAAGCAGACTTCTTAAAAGTAGTATTTGAATGACACTTTCCTCAACGTTTTGGGCAATTTTTTATTTGAGCTATACGTTATTCATTTTGCAAACTCACATATTTCTTTAATTTTAGTAATGAAAAACAAATGTAACGGTATAATTAACAATATTTCAATAAAGAAAATATTAAACAGTGATTGCGAATCGTGTTCAGTGCAAAAACATATTTGTATGCACATAACGTAGCTATGGTAAGAAGGGTTGAGTCTATTGAATTTTGAGTTAAGCTCTAGTTTACCTTCATTTTATTGCAGCATCTGGTATCTGACGTGGTCTCAGACTTTACTTTTGGAATCTGGAATCATGTTCGTATGAAGATAGCCGACGAAGAAGAAGCTCAAAACGAAACATTTAAATATCAAAACTTAACGTTTAAGATTATCTTCTTACATCAGTTATACGTTAGGTTTTCCCATTATAAAGTAACGGTATTTAACTGCCAGCAATATCTACGAATACATTTCTAACATATAAATAAAGTGTTAAACTGTGTTATAAATATTAACTCACCTCAAATCCTTAACTTTTTTACTTTAAAAACTTAGATTCTAATGCCTAGTTGCTGGTAAATTGATAAAATTGTGATTATATTTAATAAAAGAGGTTTATACTCTATATTTAATCTTGAGTATCGTAATATACACTAATTAAATTATACACATATATGCTTGTTTCCTGTAGTAACTTTACAATTGTATATATTAATACTTACATACGTAAATATGTCTAATATACATCAAATGTTAAATGCAACAATCATTTCATTATTAACCCGCAGTAAACTTATACAATACACCTATAAAAAGTACGTAAAGTCTTATTTTTCACGCTTGGTTTCAACGTGTGTCAGCTAAACGGCTTTGTGGCCGACTCATCCTCTTAAGAGAGATTATGACAGAGACAGCTGGAGTAAAAGTTAGAGAGAAGTTTTATTGCTTGCAGACAAACAGTTACAAATCAGATTAAACAATTACTTATTCTGTTAAGAGTTTAACATAATAATTTTAACATTTACTTAGATCAGTGCAATAAATGTCACGAATATTTTTAATCTAAAATATTTTATATCAGAATACACTTACATGGGCTAAAAGCCTATGTGTTATTAAGAGGCTACTGAAAATTTATATAAATTATCCAAAAATACCCGAAAAATCAAGGTGACACTATCTCTGTAGGATTCAGTTTGGGATCCCACGGGTTGCCGACAGATGGAAAATACTCGCGTCCCTCATATTGAAAATTACCACTTTCGCTCGGCTCATTAACTCACAACCAAACTTTATGTTATAAGCATACACTAACTACTTATACACATTGCTATTCCAGCATTTACTTACACGCACCCATGTATTCACAAAACTCTTTCTCATTCCACATGACACACAGAGAACCATGCATATACATTTTACGCAAATACATCTTCCAAGTCACTCCAACAAGAATTATAAAACCATTCAACTAGAGTGAAACATATGAAAATAACTAAGGCAAACAAAACATAAATCAATACTTATAATACTTTAGTCTATAATCTGATTTAATACGTTGTCCTATATTTGGCCTGCCAATAGTTTCCATATATGTAATGTTTTGTATTAAATGTTGAGTGCAAAACTGCGAGATACCCGAGGTTCTCGCACTGGTATAAATGATTGAGAGAAACGGGGTAATTACAGATATTATATAGCTAGAGATGTTTGTTAATTGCATATATTTTTGGTTCTTTAAGGACAAGAAGCTTAGGAAATTGCACTTAGTCATATGAGAACCTATTCCGGATGGGTAAGGTTGGCTGTAGGAGCCGCCTCCTGTCGAGATTCATGAGAAAGAATTTAAGGCACTAATCTCATGTCATGACTTCTTGGAAGAAGGGGAAACCAGCTCTGAACCAGCCTCTCCAGTTAAAGGAGGCCAGGGGTGCACTCTTAGGGAACGAATCCCTCCGACCCCAACAAGTCATCTTCCGAAGTAGATTAGACCTATCGAGTTACGCTTGCACTCTGAAATTTCGAAATTTTCCGTTATTGTTGTGTTGCTCCTGTACATCCATAACGTAGTTCTGATTTAAATCTCACATCCGTTTTATATGTGCCCAGTCTAGGTTTAGCTGGAAGATATAAACCGGCCAGAAGTTATAAGAAGATATAAGCCTGTAGGAAATTGCATATAAACTTACTCCCGAATGTTTTTTTACGTTCCTATTTAGCAATATATTTCTAACGAGGTTTTTAATTAACGTAAACCAATATTATTTTATTTGTAATAAAATTTCGGTATTTCTGTATTTTATTGTCTATTAACAATAAGTGTATTTTGATACTGATTAGTATCAATTATTCATATATTTTCTGTATAAAAAATCATTTAAAATAGTACAAGTTTTTAGTTATTCTATATAATACTTTAAAACATATTTTAGTGTTTATCATCACAACCTAAACGGTCAAATATGAGTGTTAGTTTTGAGTATAGCTTTAAATACCATGAGTCTTTGTTTAAAACCAACAAAGATCAAATGTTTATTCATTTAACTTATGCAAAAATCCATTTGGGTAATAAAATTAGAATACCATTGATATAGCTTAAATATCTATACTTTTTGGCTGTCATTAGTATAAAACGAATAAGAGAATAAAGTTTAAAACGTTTTTAACAAAGACTTAAAGTAAGAATTAAAATACAAACTAAAATAAAGTAATTATACGTTGAGTAGTACATAAAACGTTTAGTGGTTCTAAAATTGCGCCACAGAAATGCTTCTTGGCAGCTGTATGGTAAAGTGATGGAAGCACTACACTTAGAGCAACGGAGATGCGTCAGCATTCTACTCCTATTCTGAATCTCAGAATAAATTCAGAGTCCTGCTGCGTCAGCATTCAGCTTCACTCTGATTCATCACTGTAGAGAAATAAGAATATCTCGTATGAATATATATGTGGGTAAATAGATCAAAAACTTTAAATTTCTAATATTATCAAATGCACAATAATTTCGGATCAGAATTAAAATTAATATTTTTCCGTACAATCTGTTAATTACCTAATTAAGCGAATAAAAATAATGAATGAAATTTTTGACATAAGGTTGGTTATTTCAATATTTATCAATATTATTATTCGTGTTGTTTATTACTAAATGTTATGAAGGAGAACTTTGAATATTTCACAAAAGTTATAGAAGTTCGATTTTATTTCTAAGTCTTAAATCAATATTAAACATGTATGGTGTTTAGTATTAATTAGTTATCACATTTAACCACATTAAAAATGTCAAAAATAACTATATGTTTCTCATTGTTTTCCGTTGATCCTTAGTCTTTGGGGAATGGGCAGATTAAGGTTTAAAGGAAAAGTTAAAAGATTCCATATAAAAACAAGGTATGAATACTACAGACTATGCATTGCATAAATTATATCGCTATTAAGAGCATTAGTGACATCCTATGGAAAAGAGTGCACATTATTAGGCATTGCCTATGTAGAAAGAAGGTTTGATTCATAATGCCAAACATCTAAGTATTTCTTTTTAGATATCCAGCTTGAAAAATGATAAAAAAACGAATAAGTGACAATGAACGGATGTACACCAATATAGAAATAAAGGTTTATGCAAAATAATAAATTTCGATATCCTGTATACAGATAGAAATATTTGGCATTCTCTTGAATGAAATGATCTAAAAACTCATAGAGGTATCTTTAATGGCCTTATACATTCGCGATTTAATGTAAATGTATAATAAAGATCTGTTAGATATATTCCATTGCGAGTCAATCAGGTGTGGAATTATTGTTGAATCGATTTTCTACAGAAATAAAAAAATCACATTGGTTAACATGAGCACAGCAAACATCGATGAATAATTAATTAAGGTAGAAACGTTTTTATTTAAAGGCATATATTAATTTGAAATGGTTTTACATCGTGATTTATATAGTGTTAGTTATTTTAATATTTGATTCTTATAATTCGTAAGTATCTATGAATTATTAAATTTTTTAACGCTATAAAAATGTATTTGCAGGTGCAAATGAAATATACTTATAAATTATAGTCAACCTACACCGAGTTCACGTGTGCTGTTTTACATACAGATTGCTAGCTCTTGCAGTCCAGTAACGGCCTATCTGTAACCAAATGTTTATACAGAAGTTTGTCGGGAACCCGAATCTGGAAAAAAGTTATTTTATTCTATAAGAATATTAAACGTTTATATATAAAGTATTCTGGAATATGAACTACAATACTTACAATGTAATTAAAATCTGAATTACAGCACCTAGCTTTTACTGCTGTTTATAACTCTGTTTTTATTAAAATTTTTTATATCTGATTAATTAATTTATCATACTTTTTAGGATATAGTACAACTTTATGAATGTGAAACACCACACAATGATAAGGAGGTAAAATATTATCTGATAGCAATGCGTCTAGAGCAGTAGTACGCAACTAATTTGAGTTTATTTTTTAAGGTCTAAATAAACGCAGAGAATCATTTACATTTGTTAATGCAACAATACTTAATGCAATAAAGTAAACGGTACACTTCAAAACAAAAGCTCAGAGAAGCATCTTTAATGGCCTTATTCTTTCATAATTTAATGTAACATTAATGTGCAATTTAACGTAAGCATTTAATGTAAGCATTAATTATTTGCTGACGATCAGGTTGTTGTTGCTGAAGATGAAGAGGATTTGGAGTACATGCTAAGGAAACTTACAGAGGAGTATGAAGGATGGGGGCTTGAAGTGAACATGGACAAGACGCAATATTTGGTTATCGGGAGAGAAGAAAGAGACCTGAACATAAATGGAAATGTAATAAAGAATGTGGACGAATATAACTATTTAGGATGTACCATAACAAGTGATGGAAGAGATGAAAAAGATATCATGAACAAAGTCACAAAGGGAAAATCTATAGTTAGTCAGTTAAATTCTATACTGTGGAATCTTAATATAAGAAAGGACATAAAGAGAAGGATTTATGAATCAATCATCGAAAGTACAGTAACGTATGGTGCAGAAGTATGGACAATAACTCAAAAGTTGAAGAAAAGAATAGAGACAGTAGAAAATAGTTATTGGAGAAGGTGCTGTAGACTGACATTAGAAGATAGAGTTCCAAACGTGACAATAAGAGAGATAATGAATGTTCAATCATCAATTACGGACAATATAGAGAGAAAACAGTTACAATGGTATGGTCACATGAGAAGAATGAATGAAGATAGGATCCCTTGTAAAGTATGGAATTGGAGACCAACAAGGAATAGGAAAAGAGGAAGGCCTAGGTTAATGTGAAAAGATGGAATAGAGAAAGCCATGCAAAGAAGAAACATTGAAGAGGATGCATGGCTATGCAAGAGACAATGGCGTATTGACTGCGACAAACGGTCAGAATAGCTGTAAAAGTCGCCGTAAGTAAGTAAGTAAGTAATGTGCAAACAAAAAGCACACTAAATTCGTTAGGATTTAAGTAAATATTATGTGTTTACAAAATTTGGTAAATTAGCGTAACAAATAATAACTATGTTGACCTCATAATAGGAAACTCATCATTAAGCTATTTCACAAATGCTGGGTTCAGAAGCCCTAGGCGACTACATAATCTATATGTGGAACATTATCTGTTATAACGCTACATAAAAATATCACCTGGGGCCCGACAATATCTAAACTACATGAAGCTCTATAAGAGTACAAATAATAAACTTCTAAATTTGCTTGGTCTTGTTTGTTAAAATATGTTTTCAAACATTTTGTTTCTAAAGCGAAATGCTTATCTGAATAGCTGCTAATCTGATAGGTGAAGTCTCAGATACCTAAATTGTATAAATTTGTATTATATAGATAAGTCTCATTATTTATATAGATTTTTTATATACCGATCCTAACTTTACTTTTTTACCGTTTTCACAAAATCAGTAACTAATTCCAACGGTTGGTATTTATAAATATGACATCCAATGATTAGGAATTATAATTAATGATTAAATTTTTCGTGTAAGAAAAGAAATAGTATTTTATTGAATTAATGGCAGCATTTCTATGTTAAAATTAACGATTAATAGTTACATTATCAGAAATTTTGTCACGTTCAAAGTGTTTTCTTTAATGAAATATTCAAAATTAAACCAAAATTCGTCTGTATCTCTTCTTTACACGTATACTAGTTGTATGTGGTGTACATAATATTTTAATCTATGTATTTTCTGAAGATTTAGATGTAAATGTAATGTAGAGTATTTCCTATATGTTTATAGATTTAATATGAGTTAATTGCAATTAGAGTTTACGTTTTATTGACAGCTAGCAGTAGTAATTGAATTGAAATAAATTAAACCAGTAAGTGATACCTTTATAGAGTAGGTTAAACTTATAAACTGTTAAATAATTATTTTATTTAAATTATTTTATCATGTTTTAACAGTTACACCGTTGTTGTATCCAATTTTTTGGTTTTACATTTAGTATACACCTTAGAAAAAGGTTTTCTAACATTCAGCTATACTTTTGGTATTATAAATTTTAAGTACTGCTCATAATAAACTATTGGATTGTTTAGTATTAGAATTTCAATGATTTAAATTTTATCTGCGTTTGTAATTTTGTTTCAAATGTGAATCAGTAAAAATGATGATTGCTGTTATCCATTCATAAATGTCACAAATGTCAATTGACCTAAACCTAACTTGACATGTTTTACATTTCTTATGTTCTATTCCTATCGCTATTCCTTTATCGAAGCCTATCATCCGAGCGGATGGAACATTTAATTCTGTACTTTTGTCTCTACGATATCTTGAGAACGAACTTACCTATACACTTCAAATTTTGCATTAACCTTAAGTTCTATTAAGGCAAGTTCGATGATGGTGCATGTCACCATAGATGTTCAATGACCATCATCACTGATGGCGAGAGAAAAGAGGAGACCTGGATTCTGGCCTATCTGAAAATTGCAGGCGCTACTACTGGTGTGTTTCCGCGCCTTGCTTCGTAATTCCATTATTGTTTCACTGTTTTTATTGATTTGCGGCCTAATTGTTATGTTTTATAAGATAATTTAAATGACGGTACTGTTTTGATCAATTAGAACTTAGCAAAATTTATGTTTGTAATAAATTCTAATAATTAGGCTCTACAGTGGTTGTAAACAAACAATAATTAAAGGATTGAATTTCTGAAACTGAAGATTTTTTTAATGTTAAGATAACAATTACTAATGTTCATATATGTATAATGTAAATGTAGTGCTTTTATGTATATAAAATTTAACAATGATACCTTACTGACTAACACAATATTGAATATACAGAAAACAAAAACCTCTTCCGCAAAAAATAGGAACATTTGTAATTGGATAAAAAAAATTTGCTTCAACAGCTTTACAAATACCACGTCAAAAGAAAATAATTACATTTTGCTAAAGTTGTAAATTGTTAAATATGAAACCGAGAGAACACAGTTTAATCCTCCAATGGTAAGCATGTTCGGAAGATAGCATAAAAAACTTACTGTTAGTAATGTTGAAATTAACAACCCGTTATTTTACATTTAAAGTTAAACAAGTGTTTTCACATTCATTTAGAAAACATTTTGTTCTCTGTGCTTGTATTAGTGTCCATCGGCAATGGTACTGCTAATTTTTCATCAGACTCAGGGTCACTAGGGTCATCCGAACTGTCAGAGCTGGAACTATCATCGTCATCTTCGCCTAGTCGTATGACGAACTCATCTATTGCGTCTTCCGTGATGCCGTCCTTCTCCCAGTACTCCTTCCTGTTCAATGTGCTGCACGTGATCACACCATTCATCTGTCCATGGTACTCTCCCGTGGAACAGTTAGCTTTGTAGATGAGACGACCACCTTTCAAAAAGCCATCCTGAGATCCTATGTCCAGAACGATCACGCGGTTTGCTGCGTTCATGTCCGGCAATACTCCATCCACTTCAAGACTTTGCCAACACCTTTGAAACGTTAAGTTAGAGTCAATCCACGTCTCATCCAGGTAAAATATCTTCTTCTTATCGTCTCGGCACTTCTTAATGTTTCGCAGATACTCGAACCTTCAGTTGACAATGTCAGACCTTTCAATAAGCAGTTTTCTTTTCGACCCACACTTCTTCCATCTGAACCCCATGTTTTTCAGTTCACGTCGAAGAGCCCATTCACTCCATACACAATGTATTTTTTCACGTAAAACCGGTAAGAGTTTTTTACAGGTTGGTACAACTGTTTTTACTGCATAAAAGTCCCTAATGGCATTCACAATCACTCGCCTGTCGAACTCGTCTATTTTAATTTTGTATTGATCACATCTTCGACGTTTTTTACCAGGGCTCTTCAGCTTTTCTGCAGGAGTAGATTTTGCTTCTTTTCTTATACTTTTTATTGATTGTTTCGAAACTTTGCAATAGTTAGCAGCACGTTCTGTTGCTTTTGCAAGAGGCACTGTTAACACTTTGCAAATCTCTATCACTCGTATTATAACTTCCCATTCCCTGCTATGAATTGTCGCCCCACGTTTCCGAACATTTTCCATTTTAAATACAATTAGTTAAAAATAACAGTACAAATACTAATAAAACAGCAAAAACAATAAAGATTAAAACAACAATAACAAATCAACAATGTCTATTGAATTCAATCAATACTTCAGAACACGTGATGCAACATTGACAGACTGAACTAATGGGCGCGTCTAAGATGAGTCACAATCTGCAGGAATGCCACATTACTGAAAACAAATAACTCCATTGCTAGGATAAACAATTCGCTGGGTTGGCTGTGGGGCGAAGCGCCTGAAATTACCGCGCGGCAACACACTAGTAGGCTACACAGCTGTGCGCCGGCACGGGCCAGGTCTCTTCTTTTCTCTCGCCACCAGTAAGTCTATCATTGAGTAGGCTGACACAATTTCTCCATTTTCTGTTCGGAGGATACAAGAATTTACTTTTGTAACCTTTCTGTCTATTTATTTACAAAGCTTAGTGAGAATAAAATTACTATAAGTTAGAAATATTGCATGTAAAAAAAGCAAACTTTGTTACATGACATGTTATGTATCCTTAATTACGTTTTAAATTACGACGGATTTAGTTAGATTTTGTGTTTGTTTATGATCGCAAATTTATTCACTTTCATTTTTAATTTTGTCCATTTCCTAATAACTTATTTTACATCATTCAATGGTTGGCCTACTTAGTTCCTTAGAAATGTAAGTTTCATATATATTTGTATCTAAAACAGAGAATAAATGTGATGCATAAAGTATTTTCACTTTCCAAATGTTTTTATGCATTTAGAACATAATAGAACTATGCTTTTTGAAATACGAATGCCAATATCACGAAACTCATAGTCTAATATAACTAGCAAAGTCGTCCGTATAATAAATCGTTTCCCACTCCTGTGCTAAGGCTTAACCCCTTCTGTTTCGTGATTTATTGTGTCCGTGAATTGCAATTCAATACTGTGGCGACTGAGATAGTGTTTACAGTTGCTGCTCCATTAAACACAATATATAGCTTCCACACCATGTTAATGAAAAGAACATTAGCCCATACCTCATTTAAAATGTATTATTTTATGTTTTAATGCAAAGTTAATGTTCTAATTTGTATGCGTGACGAAAGCCAGTCTTAAGTTTGATATATGACTTAAATGTTCTAGACATTTGTTTCGTTAAATAATAAAACATTGGTTTTTATTTGACCAGATATAACCAAAACTCTGGTGTACAACAGTGGAAAGTTCCCCAGGTTTCTTGCTCCCTTATAGAATGAACCGTACATTGTGACTGAGCACGACCTTTTAGTTTGTATTTTTCCCTAAGTGTTTGTGACAAGAACCTCATACTAAGAAGTTAGAACAGCTACATAGAATATTTGGATATATGATTTGACAAATTGACCTAAAATAAAGTGAGCCACTTTAAAACCAATTCCCATGATTCGATAAACAATTGTAATATTTCGTTTAGTGAAGGGGTAGTTACTTTGTAATATTTAATAAATGTAAATAATTAAAAATTCCAATTTATTTATTTTTCGGGCAAGGCCTTTCGACACCGAAGATTTCCTCATTAGGCGACTCCACAAATAAATATTTACATAACTTTTATTACAATGAAAATACCTAATGGTTTAAATATGTAAATACAGAGATTTTGGAAATATGTCAGCCAGTATGAAAATTATATATGGCTACAGTCTAATGCTATAATAAATTGAGAAGAAAGAAGCATTACCTCTGTAATGCTTCTCCTGATCATTTTTGAAGTATTAATGGTCAATCAATCGTCGGGTCTGCCACCAGGAACGGTGTAAAGAGCCGATCATAGTGTTTGTCCATATTTTATGTTGTTTAGTTTACTTCAAAGCTAAATTAAAGTATTTTTTTATATTTAATAATGTTAATTTATAACATGTTAAGTAATCAACCTTCTTAGTATTAAATTCTTGTTAATTTTCTAAGGTAGAGTGGTAGCAAGGGTAAATGAAGCAATTTTTATTTCGATATCCGGCAGTTATTTAATTGTAAAGGATAAAATTTAGTTTTTGTGATCTATGAGTAGTATGCAAGGAAGCCAAACAACTTGAGTAATGAGACAAAGTTTTACTGAATAAAACTATTGATATTAGTTATCATGCTTTGTTTACAATATATAGCTTGTTTTGGAGAAATATGTTACGTAAATAATACATACCATAAAATATTTATAATAATTCAGCAAATTAAATCTAAAAAGTTAGTCCTGATGAATGAGGTATTCTAGTTTATTAAATAGGTATAGCCTTTGACATTCTTATTTAATTATGGAAAATCCGTCTGGATTTAAGTTAACGAATCTGTAGATGTTAGGTTATATCCTCGTTTCCATTACAAAGGTTACTACAGTATCCCTCTTACATAAAATCTCAATTATGATTGGAACCTAAGAAATTCAGTTTACACTTGAAACAAAATCTTCTAGAGTTAACTAAATATTTCTATTTATAATTTAGTAATCGATACTCACTTTTTTATTTAAGTTTGGAATTGGCATTTTTTAAAGATCAGAATATCTTATAAGCAATTCAGTAATTGTAGGGTTAGATTAATATAACTATCAAATTAACATAGGATTTTTATCAAACTAAAACTTAAGGTCTTGTATGGGTGAAAAGTACATATTGTACAAGCTATAACAAGGTATCAGTTTCACGCATCACTTCTGTCAATTCGCCTTTCAATGTTACCTTTCATTGTATTACTTTCAGAGGAGATCACTTATTCATGCGGACATGGTAAGCTGAGGTCCGACGCTAGTGGTGAGGCACGTAACTTTGATTGCTACTTTTAAAGTATTTGTTACTTGAGGGCATTCCGAGCGCTCAATTTATAGCATTGGTTGAGTTATCTCTTGCATAACTAATAACATCAAAGCTCGTACTCATTTACTTCTAATAACTTTCTATCAATCTATTTAATATTAGCGTATGTCCGTTCGCATTAGGTTAAGATAGTAAATACAAAAATACTATACATGATAAATGTTTAATGTTTACCCTATATGTTATGCAGGTTGATATTTAAACGATATTATACTGTATCACCAATTAATTGGTAGTTGAAACAAAGTTTGGGACGATGTGGACAAATAAGAAAATCTAACGGCTTAGTATATACAATTTTTACATTATTAAACCGCATAATAGGCTAAACTGCCTAATTCTTGGAAAATAAACAAAAATTTTATAAAAAAATTTCTTTTATAGTGTTCATAGAAATTTTTAGTGCAGTATATAGTGCTACACCTAACCATTTTCTAATTATTAATATTTTGTGGACACGCAGTTACTGGGAAACGCAATAAGCGGAACATTCAGGCAGAGGCACGTAACGGTACAATCTGGCACTGCTGTACAATTGCTGTATAGTCGTGTTACTGAACACCTGGCGCTGCTATTTCGGTACAGGTATTGCTTTCCTTGGTGGTTATCCAAATACTAAACACAGTATACCATTGAATATAATTTCCAATTAAACATTAATGTCATTTTGAAAATTAAGGAATATTATGATATAAAGCTTGCTTATTTTTAGAGGAAAATCACATTTATGTCAACGTTTTATGACATAACATGAAAGAATTTGCATTGAACTTGGAAAATGTGTATATTCCAGTATCATGTGATACTTCAAGAAAAATTATATGGAAGGTATTAACTATTATAACCTGATTTTACTTGCATAAACAAATCCATAAAATTCCATTGATTGGAATTAATTGTTTACTAAATTAAAATTTTTTTAAATATATGTATTGTAGGATGAATAAAAAGTAAGGTTAAGTACTGAGTTGGACAGGTTGTCAAGTCACAGGGAAAATTATTTATCGGCACAATAAAAACACCTCAAAGTTTAATGACTTGCAGCTCAGATCTCTTCTAATCATGGTATGTATTGTTTATTGAATGAAATACTGTTTTCAATTATTTCTCTTTTCATTTAAATGTTTATTTTATAACAATTGTTTCTGATATAAATTTAAATGTTTAATTTAAATTTTCAATATTAATGATATTGGACAGTTTTTTTTTTAAACAAAATGAATGCTTATAATTTACTTCAGAGTTACAACAACTGTGATTTTACCAATATAATAAATATATAAAAACTGTATGTTGACATGTTACTAAACATGGTAATGCAAGGTTCTATATCGGCAATCATACTATGCTGATAATGTATTTGTATAAGTCAATTGGAATGATAAAAATGCCTATAGATGGTACAGTTTCTTTGCTTTAAAGGGTAGCAGGGCTATTCTACTCTAACAAAGTTAAAATGATCGGCTTAATAATTGTGAATGAACTTTTTTTCATTCTCCAAACAGTCTTAGTACACTATTAAACTACCTTCTAAAAACCTTTTACGAATTAGGATATATAATGTATAGTTATAATATGCACAATACATTTCATGTAATTGTGTTGATTAATCAGCAGATGTTTGATTATTTATCCGCTTCCAACACAAACGTTACATAGCCTATCCTACACGATGTTTCTACTTCGTTTGGATAACAAGGAACTCAAATTATCCTAGAGAACAAGTTTGCAGGCTTTAAATAAACACCTTTCTTACAACATCAATGACTATCACTTTCATACACTTTAATTGTTTTTTAGTTCACTAAACTAGACTAGACGTCTTCAAAATGTCAGGTCTTACAATAAAATAAATTAGACAAGAAATAAAAAATAGAATGTATACGTAAATAGAACATGATTAAAATTTTCACCATTATAATTTACGTTACTAACATATAACAAAAAAAATATTAATAAAACTCTACTCGTATGCTCTTTTCCTGTAACACGATAATAGGTCTGTTGGTTCATGAAGTCTTTTTCATAGGTCTAATGAACAAATCTATTTTAATGGAATGACAAGGTCAAGGGACGGTTCGTTCCTCTCTATGATTCCTTCTCTGTATTGATAGAACATTTCTACAGAAGACTGTATAACATGAAACAATTTTTGGTATTATTACCATAAGTGTAAAATACAAATCTTTACAATTTATTCCGCTTGCTGTAGTGTTTTGAAGATAAAAGAACAAGAAATAGCATTTTTCTGTAGGTACAGGTACTAATTTCTTCAACGAAATAATACTTTAGTGACTACAATATCTGGAAAAAAAAACTTTGAGAGAATGGCGCAAAATTCATGCGGAGCATTTTAGCGTTGCAATCTAGCATAGTTTGTTGCACAATTACTGTTGATGTTATTAAGCACATATTGCTACTAAACTGGCGCATTACGACGGTACCTGTATTAAGGAACTAAAGGTACAATGATACGTTACTACCAGACTTCTATTTTCTACCGACATATAGTTTATGCGATAACGGCACTTTTCAGACTTGGAGTTTTACGAAGTTTCCATCTGTAATGTAAATGTACCAATTAAAAATTATTAAATTCACTTTTCACTAACTATATTCAACAATGTACTAAAGTAAGAATTTCAAAAGTCCAAATCCATTTAAAGATTATTCTAAACATTTAATGGCCTAACTTTCTCAGTTACAGGTAAAACAATCGCTACTTCAAATTACACCATCATTATTCGTACTAGATGCAATAGAATAGATGCGCAAAGAGTTCGCAAACACTTACGGATCAGAATGACTGGAATTCAATTCCTTTCAGAAGAGGTCTGATACTCCTTTTTGAGTCGGTCGTTCAACAGAAGTATAGCAGCGAATCGTGTATCTCTCATGGGAATATAGATTTTTGTATTGAGACAAAGTGTAATGCTTTTGTTGTGAATATCAGTCGTCTTCCTGAAAATATTTGACATTTTGAGAAGCTTATTTTTTAAAACTGTATATCAACTACATTGCTAATTTTATAGGAGAAAAAACTATCCATCAATTCGGTACATTACTGGGTGTTGATCCAATTCGTCTTTTAGTTATATTTGGTTTAATATTGTACCATTTGAGCATTTATTGATATCAGATACTTGTAGAACCCTTAAAAAATTATTACATATAACGAAAATAACTACACTTAAAAAAATATTATCGTTTATATTCGATACGTTTTACTCCTGTGAAAGTGAGGAGTGAATATAACCATATCTGTACTAATATAATTTGAGTTTGTAAGAGGAGAAAATCAGTCAAAATAATTAAACTTTAATACGCAGTTGATGATGAAATAGGTTTGATTACCATGACATTAGATTTATGCAAGTCAGCCAACAATCGTTTTTAATTGTTTGCTGTTTCTTTAAAGGAAACGAAAGAAACAATATCGTCACTAACAATAGCATATAACAACGTAACATCGTAAAAATAACACTTAGAGATGAGTAACGACAATAAACTGATTGCTGAACTAATTTATAAAAGATAGCTGGAAGTATAATAATACGAAACAAACTGCTGATCATATTGGATCTGGATTGTGTATAACTTGTATTGCACCAAACGGTACAGGTCATTGTTTGATTTGGATTTGTAACTTAATATTGCTTTTTGTATTAGGCAAATATTGGTATAATATACTTTGTGAAACATACGGTTACAGCTTGTTATATAAAATCCCTCTAATAAATTTTTGGGCTATATGTAGCTTAATATAAAAATCCCTGCTTCGTTTTATGAAAGAGCTAATTTTTGAAGTTAGAGTTTATCTCAAAAACACGAAACGTATTTAAGAAAACATTATTTTAATAATTTTTAGTACAGTACATAAAACTTTTTATCATTAGATTTAATAAAGTTTCTAATGTTTTAATTGTTTTCCGCTTAAACAAAAAAGTAATAAAAATAATACCGGTATTATTATATTGCCTTATATGTGGTCTTCCTTGTAATAAAACCAAAAACTAAATTTGCAATAAATTTCTTTAAAATACTTTGAACCCACTTAGCTTTATAGAATAAAATAAGGAGATTAAAGTTATACATTATTGGCAAGATGATATAAAAATTATATTATTATAAATCAAACCTAATTTTCATAGTTTTTTACAAAATCATAGTCATATTTTCTCTATGGAAAATTATATTAAACCAATAAACAGTATATTTTATTATCACTAATAGTTCCTATAAGATTATATTTGTTACTTATATGTAAAAATGAGAGTGCATTAAATTGTTGCAACATATATTTTATACAACTTACAATATATTGTGTACAAGAGATTATTTGCACATGAGCTAAAGTTATATAAAACAATGAGTCACTTAAAAGCGACTTTAATGGCACCCATCTTGATTTTGCCTCATAGGAATTTCAAATATAAAATTAATGCACATCCAAACACATTTTTCTTTTTTTATTAGTTACTTAGGAATAAAACTAAAATTTTTGTAATGAATTTCTAAAATAATTGAAAGTTATATAATTTAAAATATAAAAAAAACAGTGTAACATTTAATGTAATTGGCTATATGTTACTTAGAACATAGTAGGCTAATTTCATCGAAACATAACATTATATATCGTATTTTTCAGTATGAGAAATATGCGTACTCGTACTACAATGGAGTATCTTGTACCAACGACCCTTAACAGAAGAGGTAGCTCATAGACCTATGGACTGACAGTTCTTTTAATTTTTAACACTAAAGCAATAGTTCTTTTACCAAATAGGACCCTGTTTATCATGTTCTAATTATGTAAGATTTTTGTAATAAGTTATCACACATACAGATAAACGGACAGTCAGAAAGCTGCACCACCACAACAGATAAACACATTATGTGTCACGTAACTGCATTTTCTGAGGTTACTTACATCGTTTAAAATACCTCATTTAAATAAGCTGCATATGGTACGATCGCACATTAAAATGTTGCTTGATGTTACGCGGATGCTTTGGACATATTTTGTCTAAACTTTTTCGTACCCATAATCGTAACCCATATGCTGTGTAAAGATTGTTGCTAATATTCACTCGGATTCCAAATGATCTGTACCATTATCGAACTTGTTGTTGTTTGTATGGAATTGAAGATTAATGCAAAATTTCAAGCACAAACATTTGTTTGTTGTCAAAGAATCGAGCGGGAACTAATACAAAATTAATTTTTCTAGCCACAAGTTTTGGCTTCACTTACGATCAGCCAATTAGAATTGGAATTTGCAGTAGTTTTTAGTGTTCTATTATTATTTGCTTGCCATTTTATTTTCTTGATAACCGCATATGCAACACGCATGGGTATAGTTAAATTGGTATTTTATATTATAAATTATTTAAAGTTTATATCATAGATAATTTCAATAAATCTGTTTGTGGAGAGTAGCCTATACTACTGCGCGTTAAAATATATAAATGCTAAATAAATATACAAAAAAATAACTCGTCTGTATACAGCTATTTATAGAAAGTAATTGACTCGATCTTTCGGAAAAGAATATTTACAGCTCATATTCATATTATACCCCTTTTTTTCAAAATAAAAAGGTAATATTCAAATGAGAGACAGAAAGGATTCACTACTGTACTTCAGTTGAGAAGCCGATATACAAAGGAGTATCAGACAACTTATATGATGAATTTCATTCCACTTGTTCTGGCCTTGAAATGTTCATTGAAAGTATTTTGCGAATCTTACTCTAATTTACCTTCTATTGATCACTAAAGGCGTGATTTGAATTAGGAGACGTTTTAACTATTTTTCACAAACTTTGCAATACATTATTTCATATAACCTTTCCATAAATTATATTTTAACCAATTTGCATAGGGATTCGATTTAATCTTTAGTTATTTCAAGTTTTTATATTATACTTTAAAAATAATATTTCACGTCTATTACTCAACATAATGGTGCATATTTACGACGAAGTTTTCCGTGTTTTTTAATGTTTTCCTTTTATTTCTTTGTAAAATGACAGCCTCAAATAGCAATTGCTTCAACTACATTTAAACCCCTCAAAAAGATACTATGTCTCTAACAGATATTTTTGTAAGTTAAAAAAAATGGTTTATGAGATTTTTTCATTCAGATGTACTCAATATTAATATGTATTGAACCAGTTAAAAAGATAATATAAACTTACACTTTGATGAAAATAACAAAGTTCTTATTATGAGATCTAACGTATTTGGCAAGTTTTCAGGCAATACCTATTGCTTAGGTCACCATTCTCACTCATATGTATAGCTCATAAGTTCTTAAAATTATTAAGATTTTTAACACATTTCATTATTTCAATTATTTAAACATTACCTGCATATAACGGGCGTTACTATCAAGAAAATTCAATAATACAACATGGTCGTAATTACTGAGGACGTAGAAATTATATAAATAAAAGCTACAAATAAGACAAATGGCGCAGCGTACGTGAAGCAGATGTGCGTATCGTTAACTTGGAAATTGCCACTTTTATGGCTGAGTTAACACATTGGCTAAATACCTGAACCATACCAAGTATTTTACAACCATTCATTAGTGCTGAAACATTTACATCTGCACTGGATGTTATATGAAAATTTCACATTTACTTATTAAATGAGACATACGCTTAGGTATTGACTATGCATTTATAATTTTTCATTAACTTAGATAATTGTATAAGTGGTAATATTTTATTTGATGCGTTAAACACTTCTACCAGCATTATCTAATAGGTAATAACGGCCATATTAACCCATTAGTGCCCAGGAACTTTTTTTTCTCAGATTTAGATTTTTCTTTAATATTGTAACAAATTAGTCCTATAAACACCAAATATATGTGTATTAGGCTCAGTATATACTTAAATGCTATATTATGAGGTGCCAACAAATGTGGGCACTGGGCATACATGGGTAGGGTCAAAGTTATTAAGCAATTGTTAAAAAATACAGAGTTAGTGGTTTAGGTTAGGTAAATAACCACTACAATTGTATCATATATTCTGTTTATTTTATTACAAAATATATAAAAACCATTAAGGATTAAGAAAAATTAAAAAATGTTACAAATGGCAGGACTATTTACATACATGTTGTCAAGTTCAGGAGTGAAAGTTTTCAAAGCATTTTATATGACATCCAACAAGACACTGTTTACACTTTTTCCATGTGTTCTTTCTACAGAGGCCACATCGTATTTGTGTCGGGTTAGTTTCCAGGACATGAAGACTGTTGGAAAGCCGCACACTTTCTTCAACCCGTTCTTTTCCAGTGACAGACACACGGGAAGCTCTCTGACGTTGTGGGGTATATTTCTGGAAGTATGTCTGCACAATATGTCTTATAAAGGACAGTAGGTCTTTGGGATCTTCTCTTCCTTTTGGGGTGATGAAACCTTACATCGCCGCTCGCACACCCACAGCAAACCAACAGGGAAACGCGCGCCCATGGTGGCGAACGGGATGCCGGATCAAAATTAAACTAAAAAAAAAAGAACACCGTGGTCAGTATACTCAGGTTCATTTACTACGAAAACACAGGCCTATCCAGTCAATAATATTAAGTATATATAAATATATTATAAATAAAAAAATAAAAAGTGCCTGCAGTAGTATATACCTCGAACAATTATTCTTGTCAGGTGCACCTGCATACAAAAAATTAGAAACGCCATAATTTGAAACAAGAAATGCCAATTCCACCCGGTATCCTTCGGCTAAGGGCGGGCTCCTAATGAAATCCAAGAAATAACTAAATAATATCTAAAACTAACTTAAAATTAAATAACAAAATATAAACTATATAAATGGCAACAATAACAATATCACAGGGTATCACAGATGTTGACTGGTAGAAATGTCCATCATGGTGGCCGTCCTTCAGTAGAGCACAAAAGCGAAGGTTCTCTGCGACCACGCATGATGGAGAGATGACAGGAGGAAACAATTCATCCCTTGGACCCTGAAACCAGGTTTCAGCCTAGTACCCTTTTAAAGTTAATAATTATTAATAAATAGTTGCCAAACAATATAGATTTTAATAAAAGTAAAGTTGCCAAAAATTATCTATCAAGAATTTTAAGTTAAGTAAATTACCAAAATTTCAAAATATCACAGACCAATCAATTACTGATAAAAATTAAAATAAACCTTAATATAGAAGCTGGTAACATTAGAAAACAATAAATAAACAAGATATTCCAATTAAAAGACTAAAACAATAAGTTATAAAGAAATTTATTCGAGGTATACGCAGTAGCCTACCATACGTAACAATTTGGTTAAAACATTTTTAAAACAGGCATTTATTGACAGAATAGGCTCAAAATTGGTGAAAAGCAGGGGAAGGGCATACTGCACTTAAAATAAAATTCCCAACTCAAAACAACTACCCCAAAGAAAGTTAGTATGAAAATCCCCTCTGTCACAGAACAAAATTTAAGCGTTTTACTCTTGGTGAAAAAAAAAATTTAATTATTAGAAAAAAAACTGATGGCCAAAAGTAGCAGCCTATTAACAGGAATCTAAATTTAAAATTTGATGGCAGAAGGCCTTAAATTAACCAAGTAGGCTATAAGGGGGAGTTATGGGCTAAAAGACCCGAAGAACGTTACATCTCTCAGAAAGGCTTAAAAATTTAGTAAATGAACCTTCAGCAGTCTCTCTGGGTTTGTTTACAAAAACTACATAACAAGTGACACATTACAAACAATATTGGCTGCAGAATAAAAAAAAAGAACTGTAACATAAGCCTAGGACTGGTCCTCACTGAGAGACAGAAAATTAATTTAAGCTGAATAGAAAGGGTGAAAACTAATAAAAGTGAAAGAGAATTAATTTGAAAGCCAAATTAAAATTTAGTTAACAGCCAGAAGTACTAAAATTTAATAAAAAGCAAAACTACAATTTTGAAAACCATGTGCTCTTAACCTTCACAGTTTTGAAAAATGAAAATAATCACTAAAAATTTAAAAGAAAGCAAAACTTACTCATCAGTGAGGGGCCGTAAACTTAGCCGCACATGTTAGAAGGAGAAATGCTCAGCAAAACTAACAAACACTCAAATTAACAAAATAATTAAACTGGAGCTGCTCCTAACTAGTACAGCACGGCTCGGAGTCTTTGCCACTCTGCCGGAAAGGCCAAACGCCTTCAAATGGTCAGTCGCCTCTGCAGCCAATAAACCACACACACACTATATAAAAACACACATGAGCCAGGGAGATATAGGTATAGAACCGGCTCAGTGAGCCTGTATAATTGCCAAGCATTATTCATTGTAGCATTTAAAAGGTACGCTAGAAGTGCCCAATACCATTTCCGATTTCTAATGCCAATTCTATAGGTTGATATATTCTGGTCAAGTTGATCAACCCCACCCATGTAAGTGTTGTAATTTATGATACAGGCAGGCTGTTGAACATCAACTTGACGCTTTGCCACACGACACCATCTCTTGGCCTTACCCATGGGCTGTACGCCACATCTTGTTGAAGCAACAGTTACAACATTGTTGTCATTATACCTTACCAAGGTGATACCTGTTTTTTGTTCAGTAAGTTGATCGTATGAACCTCGTGATTCCTTTTTCAAAACAGTTGCTTCCTTGAGTGGGGCATTTTCAACTCGGTTAGCCTTTATTGTGCCTGTAGCATCGTGCCCCTTTTCTGACAAATAATCTAGTAGTTTTAAAGAGGTAAAAAAGTTATCCATATAAATACTGTATGTCTTGTTTTGAGGCAGCTCACTAAGGATATCTATTACAACTGAACCACCCACTCCAATTTCAGGGATGGTGTTACCTGTTTTCTTACCTTGGTATGGTTCAGCCTGAATCAAATACCCCAGGCGGGTACATACACACCAAACTTTGTACCCAAACCGTATAGGTTTCCCGTGTATATGCTGTTTAGCACCATGTCGTCCAAAGTATGGAACCATTGATTCGTCGATGCTTATATTTGCATCGCCAGGGTAAGCTTGAAGCCATCGTTCATTCAACATATTCCACAAAGGACGTATTTTGGCAAATTTATCTGAGACATCTAAATTTGCATTATCACAGACATGAAAATATCGAAGAATCTCTTCAAACTTGTTTCTGCTCATAGCTTTTGACACAGTGTCATGATGAGTGTCCGGAGATAATTCCCAGTACATCCTCTTCCGTGGTACAATACAATATCCACTCAGAAACAATATTGCCATGAATATGCGCATTTCTTCTATTGAAACATTAAAAGATTCATTACCACTTTGCAAGGCATAAATATTAGTACTCTCAACATGTTCGATAATCTCATTAGTTAAAAGTTTTTTCAAACATTTCTGTTGGAGTGAAATCTTTTTCGAGCCACGAAGGCCTTTCAAATTCCCTCTCAGGCTTATTAGGAATGTCAACATTATTCCATGTTCTTTGTTTATCTGTTTTTGTCTTTTTTCTTGCATTTGACTTGTGGGAACTCGGTTTTGTTTTAATTTTTCTTTTCAAACTTGGGAGCGACTGAGATGGAAGGTATTGTGATTGATTTATATTGTTCACTTGTAAAGATTGAGAAGTGCTTGGTTCTGTAGGTATGTATTGTCTTTGTAAAGAGTCTGATTGTACCGATTTAAATGTAGACACGGTTGCTTTCGGAATTACAGTTATAGGTAATGAAGACTCGCCGCTTAGATTGTTATCAACTATGTCTTGTTCTGTACATACATCTACTTGTACAATACCATCATTTGTGAACTGTTTTGCCTTTAACTCTGCGGCTCCACGCAGTTGATTTCCTGTGAAGTGAGTGAAGTCGGTGTCGCCATCGTCACCGCTATCCTCATCACTCAATAGAGGGTTTTCAGGCGGTTGAATAAAAACATCAGCCTCCACAAAGTCGACTTCATCGAATAAGGCAGTGACTTCTTCAACGTTTAACCTGTAAAGGAGCAAAAATATTACATATCAACCATAAATTTATATCATGCAAAACAATAGTCTTGAATTCAAAGAACTCAAAACCCACTGATCAATCTTAGTTTTACGTATTAAAAAAAAATAAATGAATCACATTTTTACAGTTACATAGGCCTCTATTTTTACTACCCAGTGAATCATAATTTTACCAGTTTGATTCATGTTATATACCATTAAATAATAATAAAACACCACCAGCATATATGCCCAATGCCAACATATGTTGGCAGATTGATGAAAAAATACCCCTACTCTCTTGTGCCCACTGCCAACAAAAGTGGGCAGTTCACTTTAACTACAAATTATTCTTACAATTATTTGAATTTAAGGGCTAAACTATAAAAACATATTAGTTTAAGTCTATGTAAAAGCAAACATAACATTATGATTTTATAAGATTGTATTTGAAATATTATAGTATTACTTACCAGTTGTTTTGATCCATTGAGGTTAGAATACACAACAAAACAGAGCTGTCATTTGTAAACAACTGCCAACTACAGTACACCAGGTGCTTTAGTGAGTGCAGAGTGGCCAACCAGACATATTCCAGCACCAAATTTCCCTCGATAAATTTTTAGTGTATTGTGACGTATTTTAAAATGCAGCGCCCACAAAAGTGGGCACTGGGCAAATAAATAAATGTCTCCAAATTCGGTAAATCTTTCTGCAGCATATCACATCAGGTGAAAAATGCGTTTATTGATGTGTAATTAAAAAATTATTAGCATTTTACGATTTTCATTTTTTTAACTACTACGCCTACTACACAGAGGTCTATAGCTTTGATCAGTGAAACATTTGTTTGTTTTAAAATGAGACCAACATTTGTACATTGTTTCTTGATAGGGACAATGAGGTAAACTTTTCTACGGTGCATGAATACCTTGGTCTTGAATTAGACGTTTTTGTGACCAAAGAAGACTTTCCAGACTGTTGTATAGGTATATTCGCAAGTACTAAATCAAATAAAGTTAGTTCCTCTAAAATTAATAAAGATATACACGAATAATTAGAATTGGCTTTGTTGTGAATAAGTGAAAAAATAAACCTGTGGGAGGGCTAACAATTGTAATATTTTTTGAAATATAACTTATTATTTTGCTAAAAAAATATTACTTTTCTAATATAATTTCCGAAAAATACCACGTGAAAAAACTTTGAGGTGATATATTATATTTTATAAAAAGTTTAATCGATTGATCTATTATAATCCTTAACAAATATTTTAATACGAACATAAATAATTATTGAGAACATTAAAACGACTCTTAAATACTATTAGCAGTACCTGAAAATCACGGGTGTAGTAAACATTTGATAGAAAAACAACATATTTATCAATATCCCATAGTTCACGAACTCTGCAACTATTGTGTTAACAAGAACAAATGCTTTTCCTGTCTCGACCTGAGATTATAGAGTAGATTGCCTGAACGTGTATGTTTTAATATTTACATCTACTTATAATACAAACTGTTAATAGTTTATAGCCACAAGCAACAATGTCTAGTCATAAATATTCAAACGAGAAATTATTCATAAATTCTGAAATAATAATATTTATTTTTATTTTTTTATGTAATCGATAATTTTATTTTGTTTATAGTTTTTATACTCTCTATTGGCTTATTTAGAGCGTAAAAATCTATTTTATTTCTTTGCTTTTTTAATTGTCTTTAAAATATGCATCCCTCTCTAGAACCAATTATAATATGTTTTATATCAATACAATATAGATGAAAAATAAACAATTCTTTTAGTGTTTTCTCTATCGTGTAGTATATTTAAAAAAAAAAAATACACAGCACTTTTTCGAGTCTGAATATGACCATTTAATATATAAATTAGCATGTGTAAACCGTTAAGTTACATACATCGTTTCTTTATGAACTAACAACGTCGCAAGCACTTTCAGCCAATACTGCTTGCAATCAATATGGTTGGCTACATGTCACCTAAAAATCAGTAGGATAAAGAGAAGAGGACATTATACAAGACACTGCTTAAAAGAATACCAAAGGCAATAAAAAAGTATAGATCTAAATGAAAATAAGGATAGTTCAAATCTAACCTATCTTCTTTACTTTACAAGATGTAACAACGGGGAGGATACAAAACCAATAATACATTTCTTTATTTATTTCACCGGTACAACACCAATTTTACAAATATTACTATTATATATGAATGAAACCAACAATAGATAATAAGTATACTATAAAACAAAACCAAAACAAACAAAACAATGTCAACGTATTTTTTATGAGATAGGAACTAATTGTAAAACAGAGAATGTCCACCTAAAAAGAAACAAAAGGAAATATCATGGTGACTACGTAGCTCATGCACCACGCATCACATCCAGTCTCTCAGGAAACCAATAGCATCCGTCCGGAAAGAAGAATTCCCGAAAAAAAATTACGGAGGAAGAAGCCGCTTCGTCAGTCCTCAGGAGTCTGGATATTCCGTGGTTTTGAGTGTAATTAGTTGGCTGGAAACGCCTACTGAAGACTGACTTCGAGCAAGTGTACATCATCACAAATATGAGATTGGCTAAGTAATTCTTAACAAATAATTTGTAGCTGAGCTATTAAAAATATTGCTGTCAAATATTACAACTACAAAAAAGTATTTAGCGTATCACAAACTTTTTTGCGTTCGTAAATAATAGCCGATGTTCATAAAAATACTTTATTATTGTGCGCACAGTTACAGAAAAAACAGTTAAATTAGTTTATTAGATCACATTGAAGTTCTAAAATATCGAGGTAGAGTTATATAATTATATAATTACTGAGTAATATTACTTTAATGAATTGAATATGTCAATGTTTAAAATTTAAACCTATTAGGTCTTGATTTATTGAAAGTTGTGATAAATGTAAAAGTTGAATGAAATGTGTAAAGAACGAATGGCCTAAAGACTTGGCCAACACTTGACACCACGAGAGAGGTTAGGAGGGTGACCTATCGCCTTGGTAGTAACACTCAGCATACAGAGTGGGGTAGAGTGCTGGTGGCTTTCTTACTACATTTCCATTGTCCGCCGTCGTCTTAGCACATATTATACTATATTTTCCATAAGTATTTATAAACAATAATAATAACACACCAATGGGATAGTTTATAGAAAGAAAATATTATTATGAACCATGTTTTAAAATATACAAAAATGCATATATCCCCATTTTTTATTTTCATTAAAAAGTAGCCTAAAATATATTGATTGTGGCATAAAGGTAAACTGAACCTTGACAACGGAAATATAATTCTTTCGAACCAGAAGTGTTCGTACAGGCGTAAAGACTAAAGTAAGAGCCGTGAGCAATTTCGCATAAACATCTAAAGATGTTACCTATAATTACTCACACAATATATGTCTGAAATATAATTCCTTCCATTTATAAACTACATAAACACCCATAATTTTATATTTAAAAAACTAAGGATTCGATTTTAGAACTATTCCAATATAATTAGAATAATCTCTTTAAACAAATATCATCACAAGTGTGAGAGTGAATTATAGGTATGTCATGAATACTTGATAAAACATTGTTTCCTAAACTAAAATGGTTCTCGAGATTTGAATATCATTCAGTGACTGTAATTTCCAGGAGTGAAGTTTTAAGAGAAAATGTCCGTTTTGTCACTCCTTTTCAATAGGTACTTGTAATAAATGCGGTGGGTTACTTCTTCCACTACAAACAATGTTGTATTTTCTATTATTATTTTCTAAATTTAACAATAATATTCGCACTGTAAATACGAAGCTCAATTCGTTATTCTGCCTGAACGCGGAATAAGGATAAAACTGCCCAAAAAGAGAAAATAATAGATCTCCGGTTTGAAAAAAACCGAAAAAACATTACTCTGGAAGCATTTGTACTGCACGGTTAGTTAAGAAAGGTCTTCGTCAGCTACAATTATTTTACATGTACACAGATTAATGAAACATAGTATTAATATAAGCTGTAAGATCTAGTCCACGTTTGTGTTTGGATAAAGGTTTTAAAATCCTTCTCCGATTGCTAAAATGTTTTTATTCTTTCATTATATTAGGGCAAGAAACACGAACATTCACACTCCTAGAAACATACACGTACGCATGCATGCACACACGCACGCACACAGTCACACATACGCGTGTACCAAGACCGACACATAACTCAAATGATGTTAAATTTATTTTGTCATTAGTTATAGTTGCTTTCTGTTTGATTTCTTGTTCAAAGTTATAGTTATTAGTAATTAATTGTTATACTTTGTCATAGTTTATTCTTGTTACATGCTTTATCTTGTTTTACTTGTCTACTAAAACTTTTGTTATTATCTCTATACGACCTATTAGTTGCCAATATGCTTAAACACTGTTATAATAGCTTATGATCTTTTATTCACCTCTAACTCTACATGTTTCTTAAATTTACTACAACATCTATTTTTGTTATTATATGTATTTGCAATGCAGTTTGATATAAAAATACAAATAAAAATAAAATAAAATAAAAACTGAGAAATTTCTAATTACACATATTCTTAAAAAGTACATTTTCACTTTCTTTCGTAGTGAGAGAATATGCAGAATGGGTAAATTTGTGGGAAGAACATCGAGCCCAGTCGGAGAGAGCCATGTGGATGTTGAGTCTCTATCTCAGTTTTATCACCTTGGAAAAAGGGAAGCCCAACTCTGCGTCGGTACACTTCCTGTCAAAACGGGTATGGGACAGCTCTCCCTCATGTCCAGGCTAACATATTTTAACACGAAGAAAGCTCCAACTAAGGCAGCTTAAAAAACTATCCATCCATCCTTACCAATACCTATTCACATTAAATTTGCGTTTAGGGATTTGCTACTCCAGAGAGTTCCAAAAGGTGCCCAGTTATAAGTGACACGTCTGATTTGTATAATAATAGTAGGTTCTACTGGAATGTATCCTATAGAAATTACACCCTTAGGGAAAGATGACAAGTAATAAATTATATTACGAAGATCCAGGAAAATATTATTATACAGGGTGTCCCATGAAGAAACGGAGAAACTGTCAGGACTTGTTCTTACGGTGAAAATAACGAAAAAAGTTCATATACACATAGGTCCAGAAAACGCTTAGTTAGCGAGCTTATACAGGGTGAAAGATTTCGCCCAGATTTCAGTGCAACCGTTAAAAAGGGAGTACTATTAAATTATTTTGAGCGTTACCCAGGACGTAAACTTTAATGTATATTATGCAAATTAAACTGAAAAACTGAATAAAATTGGTACCAGACCTTTAGCTGCAGTAATTTTTAAGATATCTGAAGAAATACGCAAAATTCTGTGTCCAAAAACAAGTTTCATTTAGGTTTCAAGTAGATTAACTTTGTTAAATGTGTAACAAACACGTAAAATTCTTTAACAAAACTTGTAAAGAATTAATTTTCTTAAGATAATGATGTAAAATAAGCCAGTAAAAATTGTACGTAAACGTTAAAAAAATCAATTTTTAATTATAAAATAAATAACGTATGAAGAATAGACAACTTTACACTTTTTTTCTTACTGAACGTACATGTTTTTATAAACTTTTATTTTCACTTACTATTGCAAAAAAAAAAAAAAAAAAAAATGCTAACAAAATAACTAACCTTAGTTTTAGTAACTGTTCGAAATTCCCTCCTTCACAATGCACACAGCACTCTGCTCGACGTAAAATATTTTTGGCGGCTCTGCAAATTATGTCTGGATTGTTTCTTATACTGTCAAATGCGTTGCGAATTCTAACGAGTAATTCTTCCTTGGTATCAATTTTACGTTTATATACACCATAGCTTTGATATGTCCCCATAAGAAGTAGTCAAGAGGCGATAAGTCAGGCGATCGTGGTGGCCAGTTGATTGGTCCACAATGCCCAATCTAGTTCAAGAAATAGCTACTAAAGAAAAAATGAGGAGTTGCACCATCGTGTTGGAAAATCATTTTTAATCTTTTTTGTTAAAGGGATATCTTCTAAAAGAGCCGGTAAATCATTTTTCAGAAATTGTTCGTACATATTTCCTGTAAGGTGTCCTTCAAAAAACGAATGGTCCTAGAATTTTGTCATCAATAACAGCACACCAAACATTTAATGTGAAATCTGTGTTGGAAAAAGGTTTCTACGGTACCATGTGGATTTTTCTTTGCTCCATAAATGACTATTTCTACAATTGAAGGACCCGTTTCTCGTGAAAGTTGCTTCATCAGTAAATAAAATTGAATTCACCTTATCAGCATTGTCTAGAAGCCAATGAGAAAAGTTTAACCGTAAATGGTAATCTGTCGGGCAGCAAATGTTGTACCTTTTGCAGGTGAAAAAGGATGAAGTCTCTCTTTACGCAAGATTGCGCCACACTTTGTTTCGCGATAAACCAGCACGATACGCAATTCGCCTCGTACTAGTACCCGGGCTACGATGAATATGTTGAAATCACTTGAAGTTCATCGTTAACGCGATGATGTGCCTGCCGTTTCAACCGAAAACGAAATTGTTGGATGTGATCCATTCGTTCTTAAAAAACTGAAACACTGAAGAAAAGGTTTTCGCATTCGGAATCCGCCTTGCAGGAAATCTTTCCTGATATTCACGTCGAGCAGCTTCCGCATTTCCATTAGCATATCCGTAGCAGAACATTAAGTCGGGCATATTCTTCATTAGAAAATTGAAAAACGGCATATTAACTTTTATACTGTATCAATATTTACACAAACTTATCTGTATGACACTTCAATATAAAATATTCAAAAAAAGTTCGTAATTGTGATTTTTGAACAGCTTTTAGTACTGCCAACCTAAAAAAATAATATTTTTGTTACAAAAGTTGTAGAATAACGTAAAATTAATTCGCAATTATTGTTAAGTTTCAGATTTTTATGACACTAAAGTTTTTTTTACTACTATGTAATTTATTACAAAAAAAAGAAGAATGTTTTCTATAAATAAAATCTATACATAATTATTTTCAATAATATTTCCAATAATTAACATGTTTTCTCCAAATATTAGGATGTATTATTCTTACGGTTATTTTCACCGTAAGAACAAGTCCTGACAGTTTCTCCGTTTCTTCATGGGACACCCTGTATTTATCAGAGACCACATTAAGAAGCTCTATCAGAAAAGTATGACATACCAAGTCTGTCGGTTTGTCCGGTGATATGTGTTCATCTTTTTATGCTAGTGCGTCAAACATTTCAGCGTTCGTTGACCTATATATGATAATAGAACTAATTAATTATTGTCTAACAATAACCAAGTTGATCTTTACTTTAGTTATCACTTTTAACAACATTACTTTATTTAAAAAAAAGCAAAACGAGATATCTTTTATTAGAAACTTGGTTATCAACATTTTTCTTGTGTTTACGAATTAGGTTTGTAAACGATAAATTAAATATAAACAATTAATAATACAATAGGTAATCTACAAACTATAATTTATAAATATTAAAAATGAATGCTTATATAAAGTAAAAATTGTATAATGATTGCCGTTCGAGTTATAGCATTTATTATATAGTTTCAGGTGTATAATACGTAATCCTAAGCATAGAATTCGTACTTATATCTGAAGAATTTGAGACTTTATTACCAACTACATAGCATTTTCTCAGTGTATACAAAGAAGAGATCGTTTTATTTCTTCTTCGAAGTATTTAAAACTGTCGACGATAAAGAAACTGTGCTCTGCAATTTGTTCAGAGTTTCTTCGGAAATAAATTGAACTAAAGTAATGGTTGATTTTGTTAGTAGAGAATATTATTTATCATAAAGAAATAAAAACAGTGTAGTAATTCAGTCAGTGAAGAATCTTACTAAATTGTACGTCTTTTACCTTGATATTGCAATTGACATCAAAGGGCTTATTTTTCTATATATATATCTTCAGAACATAACTGGTTTTTAATATTAGGAACCTCTTCTCACCGACTTATTATCTGGTTTGGTTTCCAGCGAGTCACCTCTCGTATATGAACATTTGCCATTGATCTGTTAAGTACCACCGTGGGTTTGTGGTAAATATTAATAATACGGGTTTTTTGGATAAATAAATTGAAATTCATATATTCTAGTTTTTTCAATTATAAAACTGTCACTTTTTAAGTATATTTTAATCATATGCAACATTATACAATTTTGAAAGTGTTCTTATAGAGAGTTAATATTCATTTCCATGATATGAAATATGAAACAATACATTTTCAAAGTTATGGTAAAATTATCTTTATGGATTGAGAGTAGTTACAGATGGATTGCATTGAGAAAATATTAATATATATTCTCTGTAAATTAATATGACTAATCAATTACAAATATAAGTCATATTCTTGCAAAAAAATTCTGTAGTTGAAGAAGGAGCTTGATTATTTAGAAATTAAACTGAAATTATCGCAAAGATATACATTTAATTCTTTTTATATTATAAAATGCAACATTTAAATTTTATTGTGACTCAGTTTTGAATACGATATCAGTCAGATGGCGTCCATTTTTTTCAATAAATTGTGCTAAATAGACTCTGAAGTTACGTTCACTTTTCTCCAGCACAATGCCAGTTATTCCAGGATCCGTGGACGACCATTATAAACTAGTGGTATGAGATAGCTCCCATAAAAAATAATCGCAAGAGACTAAATCTGGTGAACGGGCTCGCCAATGCAGTTAAACCCTTATCCATAAGGTTAAGGATCCTCCAGATAAGATGTCCAGGGTAATTATGTCCTTACAAGCTGACATTAACACTCGCGCTGTGTGTGCTGTTGCACCGCCCTGCTGGAACCACATATCTCCCACATCCGTCTCATTGAGTGTTAGCAAGAAAAACTCATAAATCATACGGATTTGACGCATTAGATTAGAATAATCCAAAACCATTTGTTAGTCTTTTTCAACTAAGGACCCACTAATTAAATGTTTTTCGAGTCATCAGTTTCTCCTAATTTGCTTACACATGAAACAATAGACAACCGGCCACTGGAGGGAGCAATATTAAAGCGGGTACGAAGTAGACGTTAGTTGGCGATGACTGAGCATCCGTTTAAAAAATACCTACGTCCACCCAGACAAACAGACCAAAACTGCGTGGATCAAAAAATGTACCACCCGCTCTCTCGAATAAGCCTACCTCCATTTTACTTGGAACAGTATTAACCTCGTGGTGCGCAATTTAAATGAGCAAGTTTCTCTGCCCCACCCTGTATATGTATTCTAACTATGATTGGCTGACCTTTAACTAGGCCTATCATTCGTGGAGCTGAGAAAAAATCTTATTTCTGTCCGTCTGTCCGCACGCTATATAGAAAAACAAACCGACTTAGAGAATTAAAATTGAGCATGAAGCTTCATTTCTATATGTGTTTGACACTTTTTTGGTGTTAAATGTGTTAAGTTCAAACTACAATCAAACTATTGCAAGTTCAGAAAACCAGTATAATATATATTTGTGTTGCAACAAATACACACTATCTTTAATAATGATTTTAATAAAAGAAATTGTGTAACTATTAAAAGATCTCCATAGTTTTGGATGATAATAAACGCTCAACTATTTCTATACGGCAAATAAGTAAATTTAAACAATAATAAAATACATATTGCAACAAATCTAGAAAGTAGTTTAATATTTATTTATTTTTAAAATACAGTATGTACAGTTTTATCACTTCTCTAAAGTTTTATAGAATGTAGACAATTTTATGTTTTTTAAGTAGAAAACAAAACGTCGAGGAAAAATTTTACACGCAGGATATAATGAATCTTTATTTTATAAACTTAAGTTTCATTAAAGGTAAACCACTTCATAAAAAAGGAGAGGATATATAGAGGGATAGCGAGGGACAAACGTTGAACACACTCACTCTACACTGTATCGGTAATAGTGGTACATTATCAGAAGAAAATTTAAAATAGATAAGAAAAATCCCCTCCCCCCTACACCTTAAAACTTTTTTTTATCAATTCCGTTCAAATATTTTTAAATTTTTTATCACGCTAACTATAAAATATAAGTTATTCTAAATATATTTTTCAGGATTTTCTGCCTATTTTAATTGAATATTTAATTATAATTTATTGTGATTTAAAAATATTTTATACTGCTTGCATAATTTTTTTAAAAAAATAATTTTCATAGATAACATCACTAATTGAGAATTGATTTCATTAGATACATAAAGATAGCATAAACAATATTCAATTCATATTCATTTTGTGTTAGAAAATCTACTAAATTTGTTTTAGGAATTGCAAGAGGAAGAACTTTAATATATTTTATGAATCTCAAAAATATTTATACAGATATTTTTTAACAAATGTGGGAGTTTTTACCAGAAGCAATTTACCATCTCAGAGGCAGCCTCTCATTACTCGCCGGAACTGTGATCCAAGTCTTAATACCGAGAAATGAACTCGCTGATATGACGTGAAATACGCAGTGATAATACCTGAAAGCAATTTCGCAGTCAGTTGACTTTCCAATGAAACCCTTTCATCTGTTTGTGTAATTAGAGTGACAGTTTAATTATGTTTATTGACTCAAATGATTAAACATGGCAATTGATCTATGTTTATCACTGTACTAATAAAATATTTTTGATATAGACAAAAAGCTATGGACGTTTGTATATTGTTTTATAAGCCCTGAAATTATGGGAAAGAATATTTACTACAAACGTAAATGAAGTTTCAATATCTATTTAAAAACATGGGATATTAAACTCTGTTTAAAGAAGCGATGAAATAACGAGAAGAGGATTTAGTACTGTATGTAGGGTCTTGCCACTATCAAACTGATTCTCGTATGACAAAACAGAGTACAGATTAATAAACAATAATAGCAACAATTCAACGTAGGCTATGCGATTTGTTATTATTAGTATTTTCTTTTATAGTAAAATTAAGATTATGATAGTAACTGTGTTTTCCAATAATGGTATAAAGTTCATGATTTCTGAGGAGAGGAAACTTCCAGAGCCTAAGAATTTCTGAGACGCCAAAAAAATCTTGATGATGGAGTATCCATAGTCCTGAAAGTTCTCAAATCTGAAATGTTCCATAGAAAAGAACTTTTCTCTAACCTGGAACATTTATTTCTTAAATATTTCTAGTGGTTGGGAATTTCTGTTTGCTGGGAACTTCCTCTAAAGTACGTTATGTATTTTTGGCATGTGGGCCCTACATTTTGAATTTTTTAATTAAAATTTCATTATTACCTATAACTTTAACTTCAAAAATTCATGAGACCGGAATTCCTGATTAGACAAGAAATATCTTTTTAAATTATGCTATAGAAAATATTTGAATTAGCATGAAGAATGTTTGTCAAAACTAATAAACCATTACTTTAATACAGTTTTCGTAGGAAAAATCACTTGGAAATATGGAAACTTGAGGTTCAATATCCAAATTGATAGTTATTATAATAGCGAGTACCTGCCGGAAAACATAAATGTCTCTTAAACGGTTCACGGTTAATCAGAAACATAATATCGGTCTATGTAATGAAAGGATAAATAACGCTTAGACACACATAACGACAATACCACGTTATTGGATATATTTATAAAACTTTCATCACCCCATACATGTTCGTTAGTTTACACGGTAAGGGATACGAATAGTTTTTAACCGGGTTTTATCGATTCTTAAATATGTTTACAATATTTATAGTTATAACAGGATTTTATTTCATACAATAAAATTAGAATAACTGATCTTAGCCATGAGTTCTGACAAGTCATAATATACTAATGGAACATCCTTAATAGACAATTATGTTACTATTAATTTTTTATTTAGTAAAATAATTATCTATTAATGATGTTCCCATTATTATAGGCAATATATTATTGCTAATTTTATATTATAATGTACAACACTACGAGCACTGAATTTTATTAACTGTAATATCTATAGTAAGCTCAGAAAAGATTCTAATAAGTTTAACTTTGTGGGGTTGAGTGTAGTTTTAAAGTCTATTTTCACCACCTTTTTATTTAAATTGAAAGTGGTTAATATCAGTATACAGTGAGTTGCTCTCCAGTGCTGGATGTTGTCCACTGTGGAGCGAACGTTAAGAATCCCACGCTGACCAGCAGTCAGGCTTGCGTTTAACCCCGGAACACTACAGGAAACTAATGATAGCAAGAGGGTATTTTATGAATCAAGTTAGTTACAAGAGTAATAACTGAAAATAGTTTTAAATTTAATGGGGTGGGGCAGAACCAGGCATAGAATACATTTAAAGAAACTATTTAATTTCGTTTGGATCCTTAAAATTAACCAATTGAGTCTTTTCTCCCTCGCAAGTAAAAAACTTAATCAAGTATAAACTTGTTTTAACCCATTTGGAACAAAACTTAATTTAATATTTAAACATTGCCATTTCCTCATGCTTACCCTTTTTTATCAACTTTTGGGTTCCAATTTCAGATCTGATAGAATGGTATTTAGTACAATATTTATCATCAAATCGTATTCTTCATCTATTTAAATGAATAGATTTTCTAAACTAGTCAACGTGGAGGGCTGGACAATTGTATTTTTGTTTATTTGTCTGTACGATATTTCGAACAAATCAGACTTATAAATGTTGTATCAGTTTACTTTCTTTGATTTTAACACTGAATTCGCTTGTGCTGCATGTCACTTCATGTGACTTGGTCTCTATACGTTCACCACTGAAAGACTGAGGATCCTTGTGAGATAATGGACAACCTCCTTGCTCACCGTGTAATTTGAGGAAACTACTTCCTGTAAGGTTTGTAAGGTTGATTTTGTTTAGATTAAGGTTGTGAAATATACAGAGTGAGTTTTATGTCCTGGCACCACCCTGGATTAATTTAAACGGCTCGAGATATCTATGTGAAACCTTGACCCTACATATTATAACATTTTTTTTTTTTTAATTTTTCAAGTTGGTGAAAATTTTGCCCCCCTTTTCTAAAAATTTACAATTGAGTAAAGGGGGAGCAACTAAACATTATCAAATACAAACCCCTATCATGTCTCAAGTTTTTACACACGTCTAGCACACTGTCAAACAGCCGAAGGTGCACAGTTTGAACACCTGCGACATTAAAACAGGTAACTGTTTTTAGAATTTTCGTTAGTGTTGACTCATGTTACGAAAAAACAGGACAAGACAGTTACTGATTTTTGTATTATAAATTTGTCATAAAATCTGTTAAAATAAAACGTAGAGGACCTCTAGTTTGGATTATTGGATTTATTTTTTTATTCTTTTTAAAATGAGGGGTCACACGATAGGGGTTTGTATTTGAAAATTTTTAATTGCCCCCCTTTACCCCCCTTAAGAAAAGGGGGGGAAATTTTCAACAACTTGAAAAATAAAAAAAATATGTTTTATAATAGGTAGGGTCAAGTTTTCACATAAATATCTCGGGCCGTTTAAAATTATATCCAGGTGTGCCAGGACATACAACTCACTCTGTATATGTATTATGACCAAGGGCTGTTGTGAGAGGATTTAAATAAACAGGTTCGATGGGCAATACAACACCCTCAAATGAACCAACACATATTTTATTCGTAATAGCATCTCATTATATTGATTAAAAATTTTAATTAACAATGGATAACGTCAACCGACACATTGAAACACAAACTTTAATACCAATATTATGTTTGATATTAAATTATTTCATTACAATTTATGTTTATTTAACTATAACATTTATTAGTAATTTTTGTAGTGTTGAAATAAATGTGTTCATGACCTAACGTGAGATAACGTTCTTTCATAAAATATCTAAACATTTACATAAATTTATATGATTAAAACAAAATGAGTGACCTTTCCAAATTGAGAACATTTAAAAAATATATATGAAATAAGAAATTATGAATTTCAATATTAAACTATTCATTTTGATTTCTACACATTATAATCGTTTCTTTTCATTACCTTAGGTACACGTAACTTGAAGTTGTAAATGATATTAAAATGATTAATGAGTCCTGATATATAATACTATGTTTCTAAAATTAAATACAAAATTTTCTTAACTTACATTTGTTTGCAATTGACACTTATTACATCCCTTATTTTTCCCCGCACACGAACACAAGCACTGGCACTCCCGAAAGTCGCTTTTCGAATCCCGTCCTCGACTTCTTGCCTCTCCCTCGTTGTTCCAGAGTTTTGATGTTGTTCTCCCGCCAGCTCATGACCACGCCTCTGCCAAATCACTCCATCATAATTGGTGAGTACCAATTTTTCATATCAGCATGGCTGTCCCTTACATCGTCGCATGATTTTTAGAAATAAGCATTTTCCGCTGCTTAAACAAGCATTTCTTTGTACCGTAAATTAGTTAATTAAATTTCATTACAATGTAAATTTCGCCAAACCTAATCAGGCCAGTATAATATAATATTATTTTACATCCAATGTTCCGGAACTAAAATTATTTGGCGGAGTAGTACTAACTACCTTAATTGGCACGCGTATGAATTTTTTTCTTCTAACCCTTTGTAGCAGCCCAACTACGTAACCGATCAGACCTCGCGTGCTTTGTCCGTAAGTAAAATTTATCTTTTCGTATTATTAAATTAGCCCTTTGATGCCAAACGTATAAAATGAATGTAACGTAAAGTAAATATGTGAATAGTAAAGTAACTTACCCTTGAAGATCTTTTATTTGCTTGATGGAGATAGATAAAAGGTTGTGGCGTCGTCCTTATGGCGACGAGCACGTTGTTATAAATTGTAATTTGTATCATTAAAATGGCTAATACCGTCGCGAATTTGTTTTAGGCGAGTTTACGTAGCTGATGTATCTCACGTGTTTAGTTTGAATAGATGGCTACCACTTCCCAACTCTACTCCTCTTCTAGAATATATAACGTTCTTAGACTACAGCCTTCAATGTCTCGTGCCAAAGACGGCCGACACCCGGGGTTTGTGAGTCTACCTATTGCGAAGGGAAGTGAAATATTATTGTTTTGTAAAACGTTAAAAAAGTTCCGTACGCATAATTCAATAGAACATTGGGATATTTTAGGCCCACCTAGAAGATATACTTTTTAGTTTTTATATTATAATTGGCAGCAATACGTGATTGCATTACATAACTATTTCTCTTTTACCATCTAAAGAGTGGTGCTTTTAAGTTTTCGTTATAATTTAAACTGAACTTATAAGACTAAACTTTTGTATTTCTTAGTACTTTTATTACTTATCGACCTCAGAAGTCACCACCCCCATGTGTTATCGTCTCTACGGTACACAATTTTATTGCGCGGACTATCCTGCTATTGATGTTGCCTACTCATGCCATCAAACTGGGTGTGGAAACTGAGTGAAAAACGCCACCAATGTACCTGCCATTTATAAAATAGAATTATTTGTTCTAAAGATGAGTTTGGTATATTGAACTTGATATCTAGAGGTATTAAATTAAAATTAGTGACGAGTAACAGTAAATGAAACTCAGAAAGTCCTTAAGACAGTGTTTGAGAAACAATATTTTACCTTACTGCTAGTAGCCTATTAAAAAATAGACCACAATCAGAGAAGTAAAACTTCTCAGTGAAAAAGGGATATTATTAGAAAAATGGGTTGCAGGTTTGAATTGAACTGTACTAGTTCACACCTTTAGAAAATCACCAAATTCCAAGGAAAAGGTGTAAACATTTAATAAACCGTTTATTTTTTAGACAACCAGCTTGAACTAACGTTCTGTACTTCGTGAAACCTTTATCTGCTTTAAAGTGTAGCGCTAGTAAATTGTTGAAACAACCAGTTTAGCTAAAAACATGTGCTACAATACAGTGAACCTCGAACAGCTTAAAGTGTTAGAAGCCAATTTAAAATGCTATCATTAGAACAAGATGAGGCGTATGGAACAGGCAGGTGATGAAAGAACAAAATAGGCCCTTATTTCTGTTAACAACCACCAACTATATCACTGCCTACTTGCCAGTAAACCCTCCCCCACTTTGCCTATAATGGCCTAATTTATAATGCAAACAATGATTGGGGGTATTAGTCAACCTATGTCCTGGTATTAAATTAAAATATGTTTAATAAGTTTTAAAAACAACCATGTAGAAGTGTTATTTACAAAAATTTTACAGTTAACAAATGGGATTAGTAAGTAACCTGTGCAAATAAACTTTTTGAAAACTTTGTTAAAACTAAAAATGTGGAAACTAGCTCTAATAGAAAATTGAAATTTTAGCATTGTTTACCATGTTATGCAAAAGGTCCACTTTTAGGCCAAAATAATACGGTGTAAAGTCTAATCTTGCACCAATGTAAACTATCTACACAGGGAATTAATTTAGGTGCTTTTTATCCTGTAGGCCTAATTGAAAGACTTAGGACTAGGATTTAGGTTTTAAAGGCCACAAAGGTTTGATGAGCGCACTGTGATGAATAGCATCTATGACCTCAAAGAGCCTCATGTCAAGTTTTTATTGTTGTAATTAATGTGAACAGGACTTGGTAGACTTGTATTAAAAAGAGGTATTAAGCCTACAGATAGAAATAAGTTAATTTTTGAAAAACAACTTCATTTGATTTACAGATCTTGGAAAAGGGTTGTGTATAGCTCTAGTAACAATATAACCTTTAATGATAAACTTAAGGGACAATTTAAGTAAGACATATTATGTTAACAACATGTATCCACCACATGTTGAACCTAGGAATAGTAGGCCTACTATCAAAAACCCAAAGTTTATGTTTCAATTGTAATAGGCCTGGTCACTTAGCAAAAAATTGTTTTAGGAATCCAAAAAAACTAGTTTGACATGGGAGTGGTATTACACACAACACCTAAAACAAATCACTCCCCCGGTTTCATAATTTAAGAATAATAATTTTATAAAATAGTAATACAGTAAGAAAAGAAAAACACTAATTTATGTGAGTCTATGTAAAGGTAATTTAAAAATTGGAGTAAATTAAACTATAGAAAACCTAATTTAAGACTAAATGTTTAGACAGTGTAACAATAAAGCCTTTAATTGAAGCTATAGTGGGTACAAATGTAGAAACAAACGGCTTATTCGATACTGGTGCTTACAAGAATGATAAATAATGAGTAAAGAATTTTTATGATAGCCTATTGAGTTGTAATAACAATGTTTCTCAAATTAATGAAGTCCAAAGATAGAATGTTTGCTGCAAATATACACTTGAAATAAAATGTTTTGGTTACTGTTATGCTAAGGAATAAAAATTTTCTAAATTCTGTTGGAAAGTAAAATTTATTAGTATTGGATTTAATTTAAAATGGGACATTGTAATTGGGAAACCCATTTATATCTAATAGCAAATTAATTTTAGGATCTTGATTGGAGATGCATGTTTATTTTAAATTCAAGTTGTAATGAGAAAATTACTATTGTCAGACAAACAACAGCCTTTTGAACATGAAAGTAAACAGCGATGTTGTAAAAATAGGGTGCAACTAGAGCTGAGGCTGAGATACAAAAACCTTATAGGGGATTTTCCAAATGTTTTTAATCCAAAATTAGGAGAGGCTCTAGAATTTGGGAAGTGAGATTAGTTCTAAATGACCCCACAACCTGTAAATTATTAGGCCTTTATTTTTCATGAGCCCTCCTACTGTAAATAAGATGAAAAAAATAATACAGGATTGGTTGGACCAAGGAATAATTGAACCCAGTACTTCAGCCTACTCCAGGTCCAGGCCTTTTTAACCAAAAAGGACAGACTTGTAGTCAATTATTACCGAATTAAATAAAAAAGTACAGAAAAATTGATTTTCCCATTGGTGGATTTAAATAATTATTATCAACATCTTAGTGGAGCCAAATATTTTTAAATAATGAGATTTTTAAGAAAAAGTATATTGCAATGTCCATTATCACCTGATAGACAAGATCTTACCTCATTTAGCACTATAATTTGGTAAATATAAATTTTAAACGAGTACCCTTTGGGTTACAATGTTGGAAGTGCTGTAGTGTCCCGCCTATCTGGACAAAGTCCTAGACAATATAAAATTTAAATATGTGATAAATTGTTTTGTGATTATATCTTAGTGTACAGTAAAGACCATGATTCGCACTTAGTACATGTCAGAAGATTGTAAATAGACTAAGCAAACATGGCTTAACGGCACAACTAGAGAAAGCAAGTTTTTGTTTTTGTGGAAATCTCCTTTTTGGGGAACTTAATAAAAAAATAATACAGTAACTAATAGATCCCGAGCGAACAAGGAGTATAAGAGAATTCTATGCCGCCTCAGAACGCCAAACAAATTTCACAGTGTTTTTAAGGTATGAACCAATTTCTTTTTCAAAATTTATATATAATTATGCCGAATTATTTAATCCTTTAAAACGTTTTTAAGAAGGAAAAAACGCTAAATTTGTTTGGACAAGTGAATGTCAAGATTCGTTTATGTAAAGTTTAAAAGAAGCAATATGGAAATCCCTCATCCTCCTGTACTCCAGTTAGCGCGAATTTTCAAAGCAATTTATAGTAATGACAGATGCTCAGTGTAATAGCCGCAGGTGGTTGTTTGTTACATGAAAACAACCAAAATGAATTTAAGTGCCCATAGCCTATTACTCTAGGGAAATTTACTGATGCCGAATTAAAATATACTGTTTATGAAAAAGAAGCTTTGAGTGCACTAATTTGCATAGAAAAATGGCACGCATTTTTAGAAGTAAGAACCTATAAATATAATAACTGATAACCAAGCTTTAATCCTATTCCCTCAATCACAAAAGAAAGGTAGGAAGACTTGCCCGGTGGATCGAGAGGAATTTTGAATTTGCCATTTGAGGTGGAATTTAAAAGTGCCACCGATAGTGCGCTGGCAGACGCCCTTTCACGTATGTTTTGAGGGCGAGTCGGACGGGAACAGCTGCTGCCGAGCCCCAGTTGTACTGCCGAACGGTCCAGACCAATGAAAAAAATTTTTAAGATGCTCGATTTCCTTCTGCCATTCAAACTTCCTCCCCGAAGGCAAACATATAAACCAACATCTAATGTAAAGACTAAAATGGCCAGATAAATAATAAGTGCAAAAGAAGGAATAATTTGTGGTTGTTAATTATGATTTGCCATTAGCGTTTAAAGATTTTTAGAAAAATAATCAACTTCAAGATAAAGAAAACTCACAAAATCATTCATTCAGTAAAAAGCAAAAGTTAACACATTAAAGTTTATTTATAAAAACAATTTACTGATGTACAAAAGGAATGTTAAAACGTAAGTAAGTTAAGATATTTTTGCCTGTACATCTAATTGATTTGAGTATATGAATTTCCCTTCCACAGATTTCTTTGAATAAGGAGGTCATTTAAGGCATTGCTATAACGCAAAGAAAAAATTAATCAGTATTTTTTATAGACCTGATTTAGACGAAATTATAAAGGCAAAAGTGAAAACAGGTAAATGTTTGTAAAATGAGTAAAGTGTGCCAAAGAAAATAATGAAGGCGAATTATTAATCTGTGCCATTTAAGAACAATTATGGATTTGTTTATTCATAGATCTTATATTATGACCCTTAGTGAGAACTAGAAACAGCAATGAATACTTTACCATTAGATGTAAGATGCTTGCCAGTAAATTTATATGGCTAATCCCCTTTGAGGGAATGTAAGAAGCTGAAATATGTAATAAAATTAGACCGCATAATTTTTTAACAACTTTTCTGTACCTAAGAATAATAGTGTCCAGACAATGGGCCGCCCCCCCAATATTTTACAACACTAGTAGTTTAAGAAGTTCTTATTTACGAAATTGTATTGAACACCGAAGACTATCGCCTTACAGGGCTAATGGAAATCAATCAGAAAGTCATATTAGAAACATATCTAAACATTATTACGTAGTTTCTTCTATCATAACTGTCATAGTAATTGGGATCAATGACGCTAGGCTATATATACAATTAAGTTTAAAAAACACCGCCCATAATGAAAAAGCACTGGTTTTTGCTGCCTATTGAATTAATGTTTAATACATTCCTATATTAATGCTTTAACCTAATTTAATGGAAACTAAATGATCTAATTGGTGAGAATTTGTCCAAGGCAACTGTTTGTAATCACATTTAAAGAGAGCTGTAGGTCAATGAAAAAAGGAGTATAGCACATAACAGTAATAGACAAAAGTACTCCAGAGCAAAATGTAAAACATCCCTTTAAGTTGCATTTCCTTAGTATGGATTAAGAAACCCACTATTTAAGCAATAAGGTAGAAAAAGTTTTGTGCAAAATTAGCACCAAATTATGTAGGGAATTTATAGAATTCTATAATTTTTTAAGCCCTGTAACATGTATTGTACAACACACTGAAAATGTTTTGAATGTAAAAAAGGTTCAAATTGTAGATTTAAAATTAAATTAAGAACCTGTCTTGTATAACAAAAAACTTTGTAGCATCCCTAGCTTAAGGAACCACTTGCTGCCAAAATTTAAAAGAAAAGATAAAATCCAGGAAGTTAATTGTTTAGTGAATTCTTAAACGAATGTTTCAATGGAAATAAAATATAGAAAAAGAGTTTTGTATGTAGAGCTTTGTAAAAAAGAAATGAGACAGAGTTTGGATCCTGTTTGTAATATAGGAAAACAAATATGAAAAGTTGTGTCTGTCTTTTGTATGTCAATGTCAAAATATTGAAGATTGAATTTTGGTGGATATATTTGAAGTGTTAAAATTTATGTCAGATGTAAGATGTAATAGGGATGTTGAATGTAACTATGTATATTTAAGAGGGTGATGAGTAGAAATAAGAAATGTGAGACCTTAGCTCTCGTGAGGAAACGTTTCATTTCAAAGTATTCGATCCATATTGGTAACTTGTCCGCAAGATCTCAAGGGTAATTTAATTGCAAAACACATATACACAAAACACTGGTATGAATGCAAAAAAGAAGTATGAATGTGGGCGCCTATATAACAAAACACTACACTACACTTGTACACGATTTAATCGCCTAAATTGACCCTTATTCTTGCAACGTCCCGCAAATTCTAAAACGCTGCAACGTGCACTGCATGAAAATAGTTTGCGCTAAATTGATTTTCTATTTTTGGTCCCTAAGCGAGCAGTCATAGAACTGCATTGGCAACGATCTAGCGGATTTGATAGGAAACTTTTGAAACCCCGCCTCGCGCTAATCGTATTGTTTTTGGTTGAATTTGAATTTATGTAATTAAATAAAGGTTGAATTAAGTTTGTTATTTAGAATATTGTTTAAAGTAAAGCGACTAATTAGTTGAGAAATCAAAACAGGGGGGGATATTGTGTACCGAAAATTAGTTAATTAAATTTCATACAATGTAAATTTCTGCAACCTAAATCATCCAGTATAATATAATATTATTTTACATCCAAAGTTCACCGGAACTAAATTATTTTGGCGTAGTAACTTACCTAATTGGCACGCGTATGAATTTTTTCTTCTAACCCTTTGTAGCAGCCAAACTACCGTAACCGATCAGACCTCGCGTGCTTTGTTCCGTAAGTAAAATTTATCTTTTCGTATTATTAAATTAGCCCTTTGATTCCAAACGTATAAAATGAATGTAAACGTAAAGTAAATAATGGTGAAAAGTAAAGTAACTTACCCTTGGAAGAACTTTTTATTTGCTTGATGGAGATAGATAAAAGGTTGTGGCGGTCGTCCTTATGGCGACGAGCACGTTTGATTATAAATTGTAATTTGTATCATTAAATGGCTAATACCGTCGCGAATTTTGTTTTTAGGCGAGTTTACGTAGCTGATGTATGCTCACGTGTTGTTTTGAATAGATGGCTACCACTTCCCAACTCTAACTCCCTCTTCTAGAAATAACCGATCTTAGACCTACAGCATCAATGGTCTCGTGCCAAGACGCCGACACCCGGGTTGTGAGTCTACCTAATGCTGAAGGGAAGTGAAATATTATTGTTTTGTAAAGTAAAACGTTCGTACGCATAAATCAATAGAACATTGGATATTATAGGCCCACCTAGAAGATATACTTTTAAGTTATTATATTATAATTGGCAGCAACCGTGGCATTACATAACTTTATTCCTTTACCATTCTAAAAGTGGTGCATTTAAGTTATCGTAATTAAACTGAACTTATAAGTAAACTTTGTATTTCTAGTATTTATTACTACGACCTCAGAAGTCACCACCCCCATGTTGTTAACGTCCCTGACGGTACATCTTGTTTGTCCATCATCGGTATCTGGGCGGATGTGCGTATCCACTTACATCCGGAGGAATGTTTGTATCGAATTGTAAAATTACAAGCCTTCCTTTCCCAGCAACTATCTGTACAGTTGATTCTATGAATTTTGTTATACTAATAATTACGTATGTTTTACATTCTTCATACGTTAGTCCAGAGTTTATCCGCACCCAACATTAATGGAGTTTCTAAGAAGAGCCTACTTTATAAAATATTAATTTTGAAAACTACGTATACTCTCCACTTACAAAAACCTAAGTTTAGCTTTACAACTTTTTTGAAAACTCGATCGGTATCAAATTTTAAACCTGTCTGATATACAAATTGCGCTGAAACTCTGGCAAGGCCGATTGAAAATCTAGATTGAATATCAAAAAATAAACCAGAACTCCAATGTAATCAATTCCAAGAAACAAACCCTTTACCCGCCACTTGCAATTCATTAGTTTTATAACCATTTAGGTTATATTTTTCATCTACCTACCTTAAACATATTTTAATTATTGACATATTATAGTTTATTACTCCTCCTTTCGGCTCGCTGGGGGCTACGCCCCCAGGCCCCAAAGTAAACGCTTGCAAATTCGGGGGATATAGCGGAATTCGGTGACTGGTTAAGTCCGGACATTAAGTAAAAGACAAGTGGATTTTAAAAATTGGACCTTTTTCATAAGATTATTTTCGGATTCGTAAAAACTTTTGACTTTGAGCGGCAATTTGCGGTTAAACCGTTAGAAGATCTCGACAAAAAGTGACTAGGGAACCTTTCTTGTTGGAAATTTAATTTTGTCCTTTCGATTGTGCCCTCCAATCTGATCTACGACCTATGGTTTTAGCCAGAAATGAGCTCAGGGAGAAAAGTCTGCACGGGGTCAGCTATCTTGAATTGTTTTAGTATAAACATAATAAAAA